>NW_027526203.1:215944939-216008834 GCF_048455015.1 Haemaphysalis longicornis | reverse complement strand
GCCTGCAGCGGGTGTTGCATTGCGTCCTTTTTGTCAACATTTCGAGATATCCGTGATCCCCGAATGGACGTTTCGCGACAAAGGGTGGAAAATGTCGACTATGGCAGGTATATGCACGGCAAAAAAACGTTTCGACTTAACCGGTATTTCGAGATATCCGAGTTCGAGTTATGAAGAAATCACTGTATCTGATGACTGAAGGTGATTAAACTTCGTATGCGTGTGCACACGTCTTGTTTTTTTATTCGGAATTTACATTTAACAGATTCTCAGTTGACTGGACGTAACTGAGGGGGCTGCGAAGACGCGCGCTTAAGGGCCTCCAGATCAACGATGCGAAAGGGTCAGAAGGCACCGGTTCGAGCTGCTTTATTTACATACATGTACAGGGGACAACATCTTGAGAAACTTGCAAAGAAAGACGGTTCCGAAGAGCCATACAAAAAAGCGGAGCGCCTTCACACCACACACACATTTTCAGGCGCTCCATCAGTTAACAACGGCGGGGATATTCACAAAGAACGGTTGTTTGCTTGGTAATGTAGCTGAAGTCCCGCATGATGTTTCAAGCTGGAAAACGATGCCATGCCGGCAGTGTTCCCGAAGCTCCCGAGTATGTGTCGAAATCGAAATAGCGTAGCGACACGATTCCACGGTTTTTAGGAAACTCGATCCTCGATAACACGCGAAAACGTACTCCTGTCACTTCACGCTTCGGTTAAAACTCTTCGTACTGGTAAGAACCAACTTATTTGCTAATCTGGTTTGTCGACAGAAGCGGATAGGGTTCGAAAAGGGGCAATTAAAATGGGCTGAACCCGCCCAGAAACAGGGCAGAAATACGAAGGCAGCAGCGGCACGGCAGAGCGCCGTCCGCCGCTGCCTATCGCGCCGGCCGGCCACCGCGCTCCGATTGACTGCAGCGCCGCCGCTGCATGCATCACGGAGGAGCCCCTTCGCGGCCGGCGGACGGCAGACTAGCACATATTTCTAGGGACCATAATGGCGGCATCCGTGTTTAGACACATTTTTGAGCCAGCTTTACCCGCCTGGGTGGCAACTGTCATAGATTCTGACCACTACCTAATAGACTGCTTGACTATTAAGAAAACGAATCCCGAGGAAGTAGAGGCCGGAGTAGTAGCCCTTGCTTTCACCCACGGAGACAGACAACAGGAGAGCCTGCACATAATTACGGACTCCAAGCAAGCATGCTACAAACTTTGTTAAAGGAAGAATACCACGAGTGGCAGCAAACATACGGAACAATATCAAGGGAAGACCCCATGGAACGCATAAATTGACCTGGACCCCCGCCACGAGGGATTGGCGGGGAATGAAGCAGCTAACAGCACTGCCCGAGAATTGACGAACTGGGCGGGTGACAGCACGTCGCTGTTAACCCCACTTCCCAACGGATATATAGGGAAAGACGAAGCACTCAGGGCAGTCAGGGGCACTGTACCCGCCCCCTAACAAAAACTAAACTCAATAGAAGCCACCTTCTGGAGACAGATTAAAACATCATTTTATCCACACCTCCACAGGTATAGCCTCATATACGCCTCGAGCGCGGCCTGTAGGGGCGCCACTGAAATCCCCCTAGCGGCCCGTTTGGAAAGCAGCCGCGGGAGTCTCCGGACCGCTCCCCACTGTCACCGCTGCTTTCGGGGCCCGTTCACGACTGAGATTTACCGTTTGTAGGCGCTGCAAATACATATTTATGTGGAGCGGTCACTGTTCGCAAATGTGGAACATTTACGAGAGTGTAAATGGTCTGACGCGATCTTAGTCTGGTACGTTCGGTTTGTACAAGCGCCAGGTGTGCGTCACAGGTCGGTGTCACGAAACCGGGATATGCATATGGAGGTTATTGTGATTCCACGGCGCTGAAATTTACTAGCAGTGTCTCCGTAAGCATAGTTTCCTCAAATGGTCATGCTATAGCTATACACTAAGACGTAAATCAGTTTTGTGCGCTTATATAAGCTAACGGAGCACTCATACCTGACAGCACGCCAGTTACGCTTGCCAATATCATACCTCAGATATTGATCCCTACCCTGGACATTAATTCCACGAACATTCTATGAAATAAGTACGATGGATAATCCAAATTATACCCGGGACCAGCGCACGACAAAAAAAAAATGAATGCTGGGGCGTCTTGTCGTGAGCTGAGCGCCCGCAAACATTCATATATGCTACATATATCCTCCGCGAGCAGCGCGGAGAACGGCTTCTAGAGTAATGCGCGTCTGCGACTAAACGTTTCTTCGAAGCATAGTTATATGACGCAGGGAGCCTGCAGAATCAAGCACAAACGGAAATCAGAGGGCCTTATCAGATATCCCACTCTTCTAACGGCACCTTTTATCAGTTGTGAACTTGTATACCTCAAAAAATGCGTCCGCCGAGTGATCAGCTGTTCGTTGAAGTGTAAAAAATAGAGTAAGGTTGACGCGTAGCTTGTGTGTGTGATTACTAAAACATTCATTCCTTGATTTCGCTCCTCACTGGTACACAACGATAGTTAAGCGTCCCCCCCCCCCCCCTCCCCATGTCTCGCGAAATAGCAGTGCCATTCACACACTAGTTGGTCTCGTGAGTCCTACGCGGCTTAAGTTTATACGAACGTCTTTAGCATTTCAGAAGCTGCACTGAGTTTTTTTTTTTTTTATTTCTGTACGAGCTATTCTGCTTCTTCCTGACTTGCACACCATTTATTTTTCCGTGGTTAAAATTACCTTTTCTTAGTTCTTGCTATAAGGCATGCAAGAGTGCACATCTCTCACGACGCAGAGCCTTGGAATATACTTACCATTTTTGCGTGGCTTATATTCTTATACAAGGCACAATTTATTGTCAGGTATTGAGTAATCACATCCCCGAAATATATTTTTCAACGGCGTATATATTCGAAACGAGGCCGCATCCGTTATCCGCGTTCCAAAACGAAACACACCTCTGTGCCAGTATCAGGTCTAAACGAGGCTACAATAAAATTCACTTGTGCCGCACGTATTCGGAGGTGACAGCGGTGGTATGCTGCGGTCGTCGCCGACGCCCGTTACAGCGGCCAAGAAGGGCGCAGAACCGCATTCCCGGACAGCTATTGTTGGCGTTTAAGCACCCTAACAAGACGCAGCGGCTTTTCAAATGCCCTAGACGTACTATTCACTTACAGACGTCACCATAACAAGTTTTTTTATGGCGCCGAAGGGCAAAAAGAAGCGAAAAAGAACCGAAACACTGCATGAGCCCCTATCAGCCGCGTAGCGCTAATCCCGTCAACGCCGCGGAGAAGCGGCGGCAGGCGGCGCAGCGATCGCAAAGCTCGAGGCGTATACCCAGGAAAATACTGACCAGAATGTCCAACCTGCAGCAGCACTCCCACATCACCTGGGAGTGCAACAGCAAATGGCGTGCAGACACAACACCAGAGAAAAAACTTAAGCTATGGGATCCAGCCCTGGCCAACTCGAGCCTGGAAGACCAGCTCCATCTGGTGAACCTGGCCCAGGAGAAGGCCAGACTCAGTTGAGTCTTGGACTAGGGACCCCACCCATCAGTGACACCAAAAGTCTTGTTATTGAATAGAAGTTTGTTCCTCCTCCTCCTCCTCCTGGGCATGTGTTCATGTCTAGACTTGGCACTTCATGACCACTGCAATGGTCGCTAAAGGGTGGAAAACAGTGTGATCTGGTGCCGTCCTTTCTAGAGGTTAATTACGTGCACTCCGCATACAATGTATCCACTAATGCACGACTGAGTACAATTGCGTTGCCATGTACAGTCATGGAGAAAGCAAATGCAAATCGCGCACCGCACCGCTGAATATACTGGTGGCACCACCTGGCAATGACACTGGGAAACACACAGACATGCACCCAGGGCCACTGCCATGTGGCGCCACCAGTATCCTCAGTGGTGTGATCCGCGGTTCCTATTCCTACAGTGGCTATTATTTCATTGGCTATCGGAGAAATCAAGCATCAATGTATTTTTTAACAAAGGACACTGCAAATATCGCTAATGTATTGATGTTTTGCCTCAGATATGCATAATGTATTATTTTTGCTCAACATTGTTGAACAATTATGAACATTAATTGCCACCAGATTTAAATGTTTATAAACGGCTGCGCCTGTATAAACGTATCGTTCAACAGCTCCCTTAACTCTGGCCGGGCGGCTGAATTAAGGGACAGACACAGATGTACAGACGGACCAAAATTTACGCGCTCAGGTAGCTATTATCTTTACAAAATCTTTTTTGAAGCACCGAAGGACCATTACCTTTCAGCTTGCTGCACAGGCAGGTACATGCCACTTTGTTTCAGTAGGCTATGGAATCGAAAGGCGTGGCTGTATAGAAACAGTCCACTGAAGTGAAAACCCTAGATGTGAGCCCACGTCGCTACTTGGTGCTTGATCATGAACCCGTGGTTCACCAACGTCATAGTTTCCTTTTGAGGATGTTGAGGCCAAGTGAAAGACAGAATATATTGCCGCGAAGAAAGCTTTCCTACAAGGTGCCTCCCCCGTCATTGGGAGCACGCTCTCGTTGCGCCGTTCCACGAAGCCACGGGGAATGCACACTCGCGCGGCGGGGCAAGTTTTGTGGGAGACGCTCATGGGGAGACGTTCGAAGCGGTCGGTGTTTTACGTTGTGGCCACAAGTTTGCCTCAATAAACTGATTGTAATCCACCCGTGCAACGTCTTGTCGCTACAATATAAAAAGGCATGCAACTGTCACTGACCACTGTGGCTTTCTCGCAAGCGCCCTTGCTAGTCGGATTGTCATGTCAGGGTTAATTTGGTCCTACAATGATACCATGAATAACTGACCAGCTAAGCGGCCGAGGTCAACCAGAGCCTGGCGAACACTGCGCAAGGCGCCCATCGACAGGTTGGTAGCGAAGCGCTTTTCACCGACCTCTTGACTCTGCTCCAGAACAGCGTTCTGATATTGCCATGTGTGGACGGCCCTTCGTTCACGTATGGTGTTCCGCGTTCGTTCTTGTGTAGCTGGAGCGCGAGCCTGGCGCATCATGGAGAGAGATAGAGAGATAACCACTTGATTAACGGCTGGGCCAAGGGGAAGGGGTGGCGGAGACCCAAAGGGCCTCCGCAACCAGTTGGGCCCTGGAGACGAGGGTGGTCTGGGTCTCCGGGGTCGAGCTCCGCAGGATCTGCTCCCAGTGGGTGGGTGGAAGGGAAGGACGGAAGCGGGAGTGCAGGCAGTTGCAGGGGGAGTGTAGTTGTGTGTCACGGGCACCACAGGGTGGGCAGAGTGAGGAGCGGAAGCGGGAGAGGTAGTATAATGGCGCAGGGCAGCCTCGGTCATTATAAGATGATTTCAGGCAAGATCAATCAAAGAGTGGCTGGTCGTCCTCTTCAATTTGCTTAATATTTTTTATATCATTCTCTGATTATTCCAATGTCCTGATTGTGGGGTGCCGTGGCTATAAATGGACCGTATTACCCCGACTAGCAAGCTAGAACACGAGAACCAAAGCCACAATCCCCACAGCGGCGACACCGCTGAGGGTTCATTCGACTCACCGGGAGGTGCTAAGGATGCGCTTGGAGGCAGGCGATGCCGACAAATCACGCTTTATTGCTCGGTCAGAATATCGACCCCGCACTGGACAGGCTGTCCCGAGCTGGGGCGGGAGAGGGAGTCTCCGCGAGCTCGGTAAGCCGTCCGTGACCGCCGGCACGTTTCATCCCGTACTGAGGGACTCGCCTCGTCTCAGGGTCGGGGAACATCTGTCCTTTGTCCGACCCGCGCGGTTCCAGACCACCGCAGAAAAGTCCTCAGCCGCGCAATCTCATGTTCCGACGTCACCTCGGTTGGGATAGAAGAGTCTCCAGAGGGGGAGGAGGGAACCGTGATCGCCGATGCGGAAGCGTGCACGAGCGCGCGCTTTGTTGCCGAGGCGGCATCCCCGTGTCAGCGGCGCCGGGCAGCTAGCCCTATTGGCGCTGCACGGCCGGCATGGGGACCCAATTGATCCCCACACAATTCACCAATACTCTCACCCGGAAAAATGTTCTCTAACCAAAAGAGTTTGGAACGCAACAAGGTGGATCCCCGCCGATGCCTGCTTTGCGCCTTGGCCAACTTTAGCGACTTCTGTCTACGAAAATATTAATGTGGGGCATTTCCTAAATATTATGCTCAATTTACGCCTGGTGTGCATTTCTCTAAAATAGTTTTGTTGCTGAAAGGGAGGCAGAAAGCATTTGATTCCGTACTCACCGCAGCTGTGCTAGAAGCACTATAAAAGACCAAGGAATAGAAGAGGTCTACATAAGACTTCTAGAAGACATATACAGGGAAAGGAAGGGCAGGATAACAATTCGAAAGCAAAGCGATCTGAAAGGAAGTAAGACAGGAAGATATATGATCTCACCAAAACTATTCACAGCTTGTCTGGAGCTTGTCCGCATTTAGAAAGCTTGATTGGGAAAACATAGAATTAAGAATGAAGGGGCATACTTGAGCCATTTGAGGTTTGCGGACGACACCCAGATAACGCAAAACAAACCTAGGTAAATCCTCAGGATGTTCGGCTCTGGACATTTCAGCATCCTCAGGTTGTCCAGATCTTATCCTCAGCCAGTCCAATCGGGGCCGTTTGTCTGTCCAGCGTAGATCCTCAGAACATCGTCAAAATGATGCCGCTGGGCAATTTTCGTACACTTCTGCAGGATACAAACTAATGTTCTTTTTTCTTAGTATGAAGTTACCTACAAGCTACAAGCTACTACAGAAATCAGGCACGTCTTAAATGATTGCAGTAGAACCTGGGGAAGCCGTGCTAGGCAGGGAGGCAAAAACACTGCATCCGAAAAGACGGCACGGGTAACCCAAGAAAACTGAAGCGGAGTATGCTAGCTGAACCCCAACAGATGAAGCCTGGAAGTTCGAGCAGAACCACATTACCAGTTTTCGGTGTCAAATTTCGTTTCAGTTTCAGGCCAAGGGAAGAATCTTTCAGGTGCCCCAGAGAGGCGCGGCTTGTACGAGCACAACGTAAGCTCCCTGAAGGTGAAAGGCGTCACGGGACTTCTCTCTAAAAGCTTTGGAGAATCATGGCAGCTGCATGAAGAGAAAGTACTTTTCCGACTTTTTGAGGAGATTCCAATATAACGAAACGGCAGCTGTCGACAGGAAGAGTGCGGATGTTGCCAAGAAGACACTTCTGTCCGCATCTGGTCCTGCTCTCGGCACCCAGTGACCTCTGTTCCATAGCAGCAAGGGACAATTGCAGCTGACAAATGAGTCATATTACTACTTTTATGCAGGTTACTTTAAAAAGTCCTTAAAGGGACCCTGAAACCCTTACAATCGACTACTAGAAATGTATTTTGGGGTATGAAAATCTGAAAATGAAAATCCGAATTATGAAAATTCGTTCACTATCAACGAAACTACGCGCGATGAGAAATCGCGCATAATCGTTCTCTCTCAACTCGACAGCGGTGGTGGTGGTTGTGGTTTGCAACGGGAAAAGGAAAGGAAATTCACTGGGGATATTTTGAGCTCGGCAGAGAGCTCACCGGCATTAAACCTAGTGCAGGGGAAGGGAAGTAGATGGGGAGTGATATGATAAAGTATAAAGAGAGAGAGAGACAGAAAGGTATAAAGAGAGCTGTCAGTCCTAGAACGCTGTCAGTCCGGGCACATCAGTTAATCACTGCACTCCGGGCTACAGCCGCTGCGTAAGGCCGGTCGTCTCCAGGAAATGAAGCAGATAAGCGAAGACTTCCCGTTGGGTTGCCGCAGGCCCCTTCGGGAACAGGTCCTCCATGCCGGCGCTGGGAAGCGCGCCTCGACGCAGAAGCGCTCGGTGGAGCTCTGCTCTCGGCCGCGCGTGTTGGGGGCAGAAGCAGAGTAGGTGCTCGAGCGTCTCCAGTTCGGAACAGTCCGCTCATGTAGGGGAGTCCTTGCAGCGGGCGTCCCTGCTGATGCGTGCGGGCAACGGTCTGGGCGCCAGGCACCTTACGACCAGAAGGTCGGGGTGCATCGTCTGCACCAAGCGGGCCAGGGCAGTGCGGGCCTCGTCGAACGCGGTGACATCTTGGGAGACTGGGGTGCCCTTCTGGTGGGCCTCCCTGGCGCGGGCGTCGGTGTTTTCGTTGCCCCGGATGCCACTGTGGCCCGGCAGCCAGTGGAGCCTGGGGGGAGCGCTTCGGCGCCCCTCGCCGCGAGCTCTCTCCTCGGGCCCTCTCCGCCGCCGGACGCCCACCGGCCGCGCATGGCCTCCGAGATCCCCCCGCGCACGCTTTGCTGCCGCGGGACCTGGGGGCGTCGGTGCCCGAGAGATGGCGCTGGCGGACACGGGGCAGCGGGCGGCGAGGTGAAGGAGCGGGCGGTGGTGCTGAAGAACCGCGCGCGTGGACTGAGACTCGGGGGGACAGAGTGTTTCTGGTGCCGTTGTCGGTGTGTGTCCGGACGCGGACTGAGAATGAGCTCCATGTGAGTAAAGAGTTTTCCATTGTACTCAACCGCAGTGTTCCTCATTTCTGGACGGCCGTAGAGAGCAGGCCCACAAGCCGTAGGTCGCAGCCTCGGGAGGCCACAGTGCACAGCTTGGTTGCAAGGGAGCGCTCCTGGTATCCGCTGCTGTTGGTGGGTTGATCGGCCGCGTGCAGTCCTGGAGTCCGTGAGGATGACCACCCCTGGGTGGTTATGGGGCCCCCTCTCGAGGAGGAGGTCGGCGGCCAGGTGCAGCGCTGCCAGCTCCGCCCGTGTGGAGGAAGTGGGGAAGGGCAGGCGGCAGCTCCGGCTGGCTCCCAGGTTAGGCACCACGCACGCAGCCGCCCCCTCGCACGTGCTGTGCTTGATGGAGCCGTCCGTGAAGAGATGCAGGTAGCTGCTTAGACCGTCCTGCAGCATGGCGGCCGCCTCGTGGCGGATGGCCTGGGGTGGTGTGGTCCGCTTGTTGCGGACCCCGCGGAGGGCCGTGGTCATCTGCAGGGCCTCCCCGGTGTCTGGTGGTGGCGGCTCCAGACGGGGTCGGTTCGGAACCTCGATGCCCTCCTGGAAGATAGCAGCGCTCGCATGTGCGAGTTGGGCCGGATACGGAACCTCTGCAGGAGCGGAGCCCCGTCGCGTTTGGCCAGCAGGCGCTGGATGTGCCGCAGCCCCGTCTGCAAGGCCCACATCTCGATGGGCCAGGTGCCCGCCTCGGTGTAAGTGCCCGCCACCGGTGACGTGGAGGGGAGGTCCAGTAAGAGGCGGATGGCGCGGCGTTGGTCGATCTCCAGCTCCTGCCAGCGACGTGGTCCCAGGTAGGCGAGTGGAAGCGCGTACAGCACAGCTGCGGAGGCCATGCTGTGGAACACGTGCTGCGCCACTTGGTGTGAGCAGCCATTGCCTCGTGACAGAAGCTGCCGCACCCCTTGGAGCACCCGTGCGCTGCATGCCCTGAGGGCCTTCACAGCTGGCAGCCATGTGAGCCGGCAGTCAATGAGCAGCCCCAGGTACTTCACGGTCAGCCGACAGGGAAGAGGCCGCCCGTTGAATGTGATGGGCGGTGTTGCCCGTCGAGCCCTGCATCCTCCCGGGTGCAGCATAAGGGCCTGCGTTTTGGCCTCCGAGAGCTGCAGGCCACGGCTCTCAAGGAAGGCTACAACTGCGCCCAGAGCCTACTGGAGGCACGCCTTCACTATGTGGCATTCTTTGGTGGGGCCATGGGTCCAGAGTGCCACGTCGTCAGCGTACACCGCCACCTCCACTGGGTGTTGCAAGCCTGGAGGGATGCAGTCGGGAAGAGGAGCCAGCACCAAGTTGAAAGGGAACGGGCTCAGCACGCTTCCCTGGGGCACCCCGGAGCGGACGTCTCGAGGACTGCTGGTCGCCCGGCCGACGTTCACCCGCAGGGTCCGGTCACGCAAGAACGCCCGGATGTAGCCTCCTAGGCGCCCCACAACGCCCGTGCCGTCCACGGCCTCCAAAATGGCCCCGTGGGGAACGTGTCAAATGCCGACCGCATGTCCAGCAGGAGCAGGAAGGCCACCTCCTTGTCGTGGCGGGCCTGTTCCAGCATGGAGATGACGTCCCCCAGGTAGTCAGCCGTACAGCGGTGCCGCCTGGAGCCGCTTTGCTGCTCCCGGAAGACACCGCTGTGGTCCGCAATCCACTCGAGACGGGCCAGGGCTGCACTCTCCATGACCTTCCCAGCAGCCGACGTCAGGGAAAAGGCCGGTAAGACTCTGGCTTCGTCGGGGGCTTGGCGACCTTGAGAATTGGCGAGATGAGCCCCACGAGCCAGGGTGGCGGGAGGACACCAGTCTGCCAGACCCGATTGAACAGTCGCAGAAGCGGCTCTAACTGAGTCACGTCCACGTTCCGCAGCATCTGGTACGTAACCCCGTCCATACCAGGAGCGCTCCGCCGCTTGGGGCATCGATTCAGGGCGGCTTGCAGCTCACGGAGCGTGATGTCCGTGGAGCAGAGGGACACCGCTTTCTGGTCGTGTGGGGCGGCTGGCGCCGCGCCGGGTGAGGCCGCAGGAACTGGAGGCGGGGTTTGAGCGGCCTTGGCAAACTGGTCGGCGAACAGCTCCGCCAGGGCCCCTTTTGTGATGCCCAGGGATATGGCGACCGCATGCAGGGGACGCCGGCTGGTGGTGGCAGGCCCCAGCAGAGCCTTAAAGATACGCCAGGCTCTTCCCGGGTCCTTGCGAGAGTCCATGGACGAACACAGCGACTCCCACCCCTGCCTGCGACGCTGCCGTGCCCGTCGGCGGCATTGGGCGTCCGCCCGCCGGCACTCCTTCCAATCCTCTGGGCGCTTGCTTCGCAAAGCCTTCCTCTGTAGCTGGTTGCGGCGGACCAGAAGCCGTAGCAGCTGCATGTCCGGGAGTGACTTGCAGAGAGGTACAGTCTTTGTCAAAATTTTGTGGGCCACGGCGACCGGGGCCGGAGCAGACGCGTGGCCGAGCAGGGGCGCTGCGCTTGCCACTGCCGGCTGGTTACGCGACTAAAGAGAGTGAGGGGAACTTTCTCGCTTCCTTTCGTAGCGCGATAAGTGCAGCGAGGCCGGTTTCTCAGAGCCGGCGCGCCTGGGCGCACTTCGCTTCAGCGCAGGCACTTTGCGCAGCACATGTCGCACCGGACGCACTACAAAAACCACAGCGAAAATTCCCCCTCGCTCTCTTTATCCGCGCAACCAGCCGGCAGTGGCAAGCGCAGCGCCCCTGCTCGGCCGCGCGCCTGCTCCGGCCACGGTCGCCGTGGCCCACAAAATTTTGACAAAGACTGTACCTCTCCCCGTACCATTGCCTTGTCGCGCTCCGCACGACTTCAGGGTCCTCGGTGCATTTGGTCATTTCCTTGCGGAAGTCGACCCAGCTAGTGACTGCGTAAGCCCTTGTGTCGGCTCGCTTGTGGTGGTTTCCAGGCGTGACCAGTATGGGGTAGTGGTCAGAACCGCACGTGCTGGCGGCGGTCTCCCAGGAATAGGCGCACCGCTGCGTCAGCAGGGTTAATAATAATAATAATAATAGCGTTTATTGATTCCATAAAAACAGAATACAAATGCGGCTCTGCCAAAGCCACACGGGCGTTGGCAGACTTAGGTCGATGCATGACTGCTGGACCGTGCCACGGCGACAATGGCGGACGAAAGTAGGGCTGCCGGTGTTGGCCACGTGCAGTCCACAGGTGGTGACGGCGTCTAACAGCTCTCGTCCCCTTCGGGTGGCTCGGTGACTCCCCCAGGCAGGGTGATGTGCGTCGAAGTCGCCGCACAGTACAGCGTCCGAGCCCAGGTTTGCGCGCAGCCGGCACAGCGCCACGGCGTCCCAGGGTTTCTGCGGCCGGATGTAGACGCTGGCCACGGTAGTGTCCGCTGTCCCCATGCGTACACTGTAAAAAAATTCTGTAAATTTACAGAGTTTTCACATACAATGTCTGTTGCCGTACAGAAGTTTTCTGTGATGGTTAGTAAACAGAAATCTGTTAACAGAAAAAACACAAATTTTCTGTTATTTCCTCATCTTGACCAATAACAGGCGTGAAATCGTGAAAATATTGTACCATTAATTTGCATAAAATAGAATAAAATATGAATAATTTTTTAAATGTTTAACAAGAATTTTCTTAACCGTCAAACAGCGCCCGGCCGACGTAATTTTGTTGCGCTCCTGCAATTTTGAAATGCGGCCCTTTGCAAATGGCCGCCCTGTAGGTACCAGAATAACGATACAGCGGCGGACTTCTTTCTTCAATTTTTCATCTTCCCAGGGTGAGTACTAAATTTTAACTATGTCGTGTGGAGGCGGTGCCTAGTTCCTATTTATGCCTCTCTTTTTCGTGCCTGCACTGTTGTTTGTTGGCTTGTTGGATGGAAATAGATTGTTATGAAGTGCTCACCCCATTCCGTAACGATAAGTCGCCTCGTGGGACAAGAGCGTTGTGCCGTGCCTATGTAGTGACGCTCGTCTTAATATGAGTTTTTTTCTTGTTTTTTTTATTGATGTTGTACGCAGACGCGGCCGCCGTACTCTCCTTTTCCTCTCTATTTACCCGCTGATGACCGCGAATCAACACCACCTCGCGCGTTGTCTGTGGTTATACATAGGCATTGTCTAGCGTGGGTTGCTAAAAGTTCTGTACAGACGAAATGAGATTCGGCGGATCAGATGCCGTTTTCCGTTGTGCAGTTTAGTGTGAAGGTTACGTCTCTGCTTACGGATGTTATAATTACGGGTTCGAGTCCCCCCAAGCTTTCCTCTTTCTTTTTTTCTTTATGTGGCCGTGGCTTACAGCTGTAGATATACTTCACGCCCCGTATGAACAGATCGCTACTGGAAAAAGTTCCATTGGACCTTTTTCCAGTGGCAATCTGCACATGCGCGGGCTGCCGGTCCACCATTCTTGGCAGTTGCCGGCGCCCCCTCAGCTTGCTGCTTGGAGAGCGGCTATGCTTCTTAGGGCTGCACGTTTTTATTTTCCCTTTCCGTGAAGTTCGCTGTGAGTTCGTACATGCACACAAAAAAGGCTTTCAAAGAAAGGGAGAAAATGTTTGAGGCTGACCACTCTGCGAACACTTGGCTACCTGTGAGGGAGCAAGGAAAATGAAAAAAATTAAAGGAAAGGGGGTGCTTCGGCCACTACAGATTAGTCACGCGAGCGTGCGCCTGCTACCGTGGCATTAATGTGAGAGGCACGGGTGACAGCTGGGTGCGGGAGGGAGTGCAGGACCAGGATATTTCGCGCAGCGGTTCCCCGAAAGCCAAACATTTTTGGGGACGTGCCTTACAGCCAGTTTGATTCGCCGTGGCGGCCGCCTGGAGGGCCGGTACTGGACAAAGGTCCATTCACTCCGTGAGGGCAGTCGGTCTTAATTTTTATTCAGCCGGCCAAACCGCTGCCGCTTAGGCTGAAGCCAAGGCTGATGTAGCCATGGATTTGATAGAGCTACGTAGGATAATCTCCAAATATTAATAGTGTATAATAATTAACACTAACTGGCTACTCCGTGAGCGGGAGCAGTTTGGCCGTTTAAAAAAAAAATCGAGGTTGACTGCTCCCGCTGTGTACTGTGAAGCGGGTAGTGAAGAAATACAGTGAACTGTATTTATTCACCCCCTTGCAATGTTGGTAGTCTGCTATATATATTTCTTGCCTTTGCTCAGGTGGTACGTTTGGATCGCCTCAGTAGCACAAGAAAACGGAATGCAGTTATCAAACACCTCAGTCTAGCTTAACACTTGATTTAAAAAAAAAAAAACTGGCAGCTATTATTACAGCATGATACCATACATAAAACCCTGCAAACGATGTTGTTTTGTTGGTGCACATGTATTTTATATGCGGAACGTATGCTATTCTTGTTGCAGGGTTATTGCAGCCATCAACCCTGACATGGGAGCAAAGAAGGAGAAGTCAAAGCAAAAGCAGCATTTCCTGTTTCCAAATGTCGCATCCCTGATCACTGTATTGGAAGACCACCAAATCTACTAGGCTCTCCAATTTCCCTGGGCAGCAATGAAGATGTCTCTGATGGAAGCGCCTTGCACCAAACGTGTCGCATCCTTGGTTACTTTGCTATTGTATGAAATGACATTTATATGTTCTCTGCTTTTTTTGTGATTTCATTAATGTGGAAAAGATGTTATGTTCCTAGTCTCACAACACTTCCTCCCTCTTTTTTCATTACCGTGGTATTTGCGTTATGTTGCATCTTTCTGCTTCCAGAAAGCGGGTAAAATGTCGAAATTTATTTTATTGATGTTCTTTTTTTTTTGGAAGTAGAAGAAAATGTGTTCCTAGTCCTATCGGAGCTCTCACCGTAGTAGTATTGTACTGTAATAATACGAGATGTGAGCATTTTGTAGCTTAATGTCACTGTAGAAAAAGTGTTGTCAGTTTAACATCACTGATTAAGTTCTCTAAATAGTTCATTTTGCCTCAGTGCGCGTGTTTGTGGGCATTTCTGAAAGTTGAAGAAAAGATGATCTTCCTAGTCTAACAACACCTCTGTCACGGAAAGTCTCCTTTTGTTCACTGTGCCACAATATCATGAATTGTGATTTTGTTTTCAAACTCATAGATCCTTATATTTGAAATTGTTGATACGTTGTTCGTAATTGAGTTAATTCTTGGTAGCAACAGCTTTAAGTTTGCCAGAAAAATAAATAATGTCAATGATACTTTCACCCTGCTTTCTTGTGTGCCTGAGTGGTTACTTTATGCTGTGTACTGTACGCCAGTAATTGTGGTGGCAGTTTCAAACAATATGACACAGGGTGATATTTTATCTTCAAGGTATGATTATTCTCACTCATGAAGCATAAAGCCGCGAAATCAATTGCAGTACTTCGAAGATGTGAAAAAGTAACAGGAAATGTATTTTATGAAGGACCATGACCGAAATTGTGTCAAGGTGCTGAATACTTTTGCTTTGACTTGTTTTGCCAGAGATTGATGTCAAAATAAGTCAGAACGAAACAATTTAACCTTACTTGTTAAATGAGCAAAACAATTTAACCAGAAACGTGAAACAGTACATTATTATATTTTCGTAAGAAAAAAACGATGTATGCACAACACAAATAGTCTATAAAAAAGGTTCCAGTGAAAAACAGAAGGTTCACAGATTTTCTGTGGAGGAAAACACAACCTCAAAAAACTGAAAAAGTTTATAAAAAATCAGAAAACTAAAAACGGAAAACAGGGAATTGACATAAATTTTCTGTAGTGAAAAACAGAAAATGCTTGTAAAATCACAGAAACATGAAAAACCGAAAACAGGGAATTGACATAAATTCTCTGTAGTGAGAAACAGAAAATGCTTGTAAAATAACAGAAACATTAAAAACAGAAAACATAACTTTACAGAAAATTTCTGGCAGGACAGCTGCCAGAAAATTTCTGTTTTTTCGAGCAAAAATTTTTTACAGTGTACTGTCACGGCGGCACACTCCACTGGACCGTCAGCAACTGGGGCCAGGTCAACAGGAGCACTGTTGAGGGTGGCGCGCACATATACCGCTGCCCGCGAATTTCCCGGTGGGTGGGTGGCGTCGCGTCACGGTGTGCTGCTGCAAGACCTCAGGCGGCAGCTCGTGGTGCTGAGATGACACACGTAGCCCGGCAGGCGCGGCATGTCGCTATAGATGTACAGTTCCTGCAGTGCCAGAACGTCGAAGGACTCCCGCAACAGGTGCTCAGTCAGCACCGCTCTGCGACGGCCTAGGCCGTTGCAGTTCCACTGCAGGATGCGTGGCCGCTGGCCTTTCCCACAGGGTCTGCTAGCCATGGTAAGGTGGGCGGGGGGGCTCAGGAGGGCCAGGGCGTTTTTGGTCGCCATCCTTGCAGGGTCATCGGCGGGCAGTCGGCCCACCAAGCTGTGCGTCAGGGCCAGGAGGACGGGCATCAGCTGCTCTGGGCCGGGGGCTGTAAGCGCAACGACTGGGGCTGCGGGCGGGGCGGTCTGCTGGGCAGTGGGGCGCCTGGCGGCCTTCCGCTGGGCTGCAGACTGGGGCTGCAGTCGTCCCTGGGGCGTCTGTGGGCCAAGCCGTGACTGCTGCTGGGTGCTGCGCCACCTGAACATCTCGGCGTAGCTGAGCTGCGCCGATCGAACCAACCAACGCCTCGACCTCATCACGGGGCACTGGCTTCAGCGCCTGGGCCATGGCTGTTGCAGATGCAGATTGTTAGTGCTGACCCCAACCACGAGAGAGAATCTGGCGTAAAATAGGTATGGGTTGGAAAGCACTCGGCAAGCACTTCCAAATAATGAAAAGTAAGCTACCTCAGTCATTCAAAAAAATCTACAACCAGTGCATACTGTCGGTGATGAGTCTGATGACATACCAAGCTGAAACTTGGTGCCTTACTAAACAACTAGAAGGCAAACTTAGGTCGGCTCAACAGGTCATGGAACAAATAATGTTAGGAGTGACACTTAGGGGCAGGAAACGAGCTACCTGGATCAGAGAACAAACTAGAGTAGAAGATATCATAGTTCAAATAAATAAAAAGAAATGGACTCGGGCTGCCCATGTAATGAGACAAACCGACAACCGGTGGACAGGGAAGAATTTGAGGAGTGGAAGGTAGGAGGAGGAGAAGGGGATATGTGGCATGGGAAACAGTCGCCTTTCGACGTCATTTAAGCGGAGCAAGCAGATACGAGGCCATTTTTTTTTGTTTCGTCGCCACTATTTTTTACCACTATTTTTTACGACATCGGTGATTGCGCTGCTCTTTTAAATTGACTCGCCTCAAGCATCCTAGTATTAATTTACAATGAACTGAGCCAGTAAGAAACGTTTGTTTTTTATGCTTGTTTGGGCATTCTCTCCAGCTAAGGGGAAAGCGGAATTGTAGTGAACGTACGTGTGGGTCGACAATGTTGGAACTGTGCCTCTCCGGCCAACCGTAACACCTGTAAACCTAGTCCGTAGCCACACTTTCCTTTAAATAAATTTTGTTTGAGCAGTTCAAAGGCATGTCATTTTTTTTCGGGTAGTTCATTCAAATCACGAGTTCCCTTCTTGTAACCATACTCAACACTTTGTGCGGTAGATCAGTCGCTAAGGCATCATGCTGCTGAGCCCAAGGCCGCAGGTTCACCGCAGGTTCAGTCCCGGCCACGGTGCCCGTTTTTGTGGTGGTGACAAAAAACGAAAGATCCTTTTCGTCCCGATTTGAGCAAGCGTGAAAGGACCCGGAGCCCTCTATTACAGCGCGCCTCATAGACCGGGTGTATGTAAAACCCCCAAACCATGACTATCTTGGAACCGTGACTCCTCCTGTAGAAGCCAATGCCTTGGCAGGGAACAGGAATTCCTATTTGCTTACAGCTTCAGGGGAACTAATTATGACTAGTAAATGAAACAACCCGTAGGGTCGTACAGCGCCCAATTTCCATAAAATTTGTTTCGCGATCGTTGCGATAAAACATGTTACGGCCGTTTTCTGTCATTCCCTCCCACCCAATGTACAACAAGGAATAGATTCCCTTCTCAACGGTTCTGAGATTGGCGGTATGCACTTTATGTGTAATATATATTACAAGTACCCCTAAATATGTTTAAGTCGCTTCAGTTTGTTGATCAAGACGGAGTGCATGAATGTTTTGGAAAAAAGTGGAGCCAATAAAATACCAGGAGCACTTCGATATCTTTCGGGAGTGTTTTATTTCCGATTAAAACGGAAAACCGTGCATTGCACAGTTCTTATGCTACAAAGTTGACGTGACAGCAACAAAAGATTAAAGAATACGCTTTATAGAAATAATTTGATTTATTGATATTATTGCACCAAGAAAGAAATTTTACCAGAAAAAAAATCCCTCCGAATTCATCATGAGTTATGTCGACGAAGAAAAACTAATTGCCGAGTCATTCGGAATATAGAAGATCTAGAAGGTACACCCGCAGACTCGCGGCAGGATGCACAGCGTGGTGGCCTGGTCGAGAATGTGGAGCTCCCGCCGGTTGCCTCCACTCCCGGAATCGATGTATGTATACGCCACGGTGAACAACGACGGCTCCAAGGCCAGGTTCTTCCTCTGCTGCGAGGCCCGACCGGTTGCTGCCGGAAAGCACAGTAGCAAGGAAGAAAATATCGAGCACAAGCCCCGGTGGCAGGTCGTTGACCTGAATTTACATCGGTTAACCTAATCCCACACCAACAGTGCACGAGCAAAAACCAAGCCACCTTTTGTGCCTTGCCCCTGGATTGAGGTGACCATGTCATTTATTGCAGCACAACCTTGGTTGTTGTCAATAAAAATAATTGTCATATTGAAGTCAAGTGTAAGACGAGCCCAACTCCACTCCTTCCTCTTAGAGCTATGAATTCTTTCACCTGAGTTCATTCTCTGATAAGGCATGCTTCTTTCCTAACCCAAAGCATTACTCCTCTCTTCATTCTCTACATTGCTCGTTGGACTGCCATAAGCGTTTCTTTGAGGTGCTTAGTAAGACACAAAATTGCTGCCCCATTGACCATCAATGGCAGTACGCATTGGTTTCCCACCTTTCATTCTTTATTTGTTTATTTTATTTATGACATACTACAGACCCCACAACGGGTCCGAGCAGGAGGGGCAGAATCACTGCAGTGTAACACACTGATAACATAGGGTGTGAAATAGAGCAACAGAGGAAAAAGAAAAAGAAACACACACAGACACATCGCTTTAACTTTCCAAATGATCAATTGCATCTACGCAGCGGATAATAGATATGAGAATATCATTCCACCCAGATATGGTGCGCGGAAAGAAAGAAAATTTGAACACGTTTGTCCTGGCACTGTAGGGGGTTAGTGATGCGCTGTGTCGATGCTGTGTACGTCTAGCAGTCAGTGGTTGAATGTACTGATCAGGGTTAATTCCAAGTTTGTTGGCCTTCAGCTGGTGAAGGCCAACATCAGCTGGTGAAGGCCAACACCGGCTTTAGGGTTACAGGGAGTACCTATTCATTATTTGAACATGATTGCGGAATGTTCCAAGCCCAGATTAATTTTAAGGGGCATTTGGCTTTCGTGGTTGGGATCATACTTTACAGCACGTCCAATATAGTTATGTTCATCGCCTTATCAAGTATTTCATTGCCTCCGCTAAAGGTTAGATTTTCTGCGTGTCTCTTTGCTTCCTCCACATTAATCATTAATCCTACTAGACAACTTTATTTTTGAGCGCTGGTCCTTAATCGTTTCGTGTAGTTCTAATAATTCGCTGAAAAAATTCAGTCAAGTGCAAACCTCGAGCTGCTTTATTAAGTTTCACCCTTCGCTTGTATCCCTGACTTTCCCGTTCAAGCTTCCAGAATTCCCGCTCTAGAGGGGCCGTAAACAATTTATCAGGCTCTATGGTTCTAGGATGCTTTCAGTAGAGCAGGCGGTGTCTACAGAACCAAAAGCTTTTTATCTATGAATGTAATGTAAAGGGGCCCATTATACACCGCAGATTTCTCCATTGCCTGATTGAGCGCAGGAATGTAATCAATCACTGAAAATCCTTTCCAAAATCTAGCGTGTTCTCTCAATAGTTCGAAATTTTCGTTTATGCGGTTATTTATTACCCTGGTAAATAACTTGTTAACTATGAAAATTACACTGACAGGCCACTAACTTTTATGATCACTGACATCTTCCTTCTTGTGGATGACAATTCAATTTTGCTAGCCTTTTTAGTATAATTCCCTCGTGCGCTGCTCACGATATCGCTTGAAGATGATGGGGCTATCAAATGCTGGTGGGGATAGCTGGCATTGCTGGCACTTTGCACAGTGTGCATATGGTTCCTAGAAATATTCTAGGGACCATAGTGTGCAGTTCGTGAGCAGCGCACGAGGGAGATACACGAGGCTTTCGTTATACACACAATGAGAGATAGGTGCGTGAGCACACCCATCTATCGAGTTGTGCGACAGGGAGATAAAATACCTAGGATCCTGAACGACGCATTACACGTGGCTGCTTTCATTTCCACAATCAACTTGCATTTTGTGTGTTTGTGTTATAGATTTCCTTCTCTCTTCCTTGTTTTTGATTCTAGTATATATTCGTTGTTCTTCTAACTAAAACTCAGTTGGCAGTTCAGCGCAGTGTTTGTCTTTACTCCCTGTCGTATCGTTTTTTGGCGCTGTTTTTTCCAAGTAGCATCATGCACCAACTAGCCCGCCTCAGTTCACTTGTTCACTACGTCACGCCTTGCGTCGACTCACGGGCCGACGCGCCGGTGGGCACCAACCACCCCGCCGCCGCTCCTCCTCGCCCTGGAACCTGCCTCCTTCCCCCCTTAGCCTTTTAAGTGCGGCGCGCGCACTTAGGTGATATGGGGGATTGAGGAGATCGCAGCCGGAAAACCGGGACGCTGCTCGTCCTGTTGCTTGTCTCCTCTCCGTTGCGCCGTTTGGTCAGGGGCTGCTTTTGACCCTGATCGGACGCACAAGGTAGGCCTATTCCTACCTTGCGAGTGGCCCACGTGCAACCTCGGCCATAGCCGCCCGTTCGAGCGGGGTCTTGAGGTACGCGTCGGTACAATGTAGTTCTTAGCCCTGTCTTGGCGTTCAGTATGCGCTGTACCATTCGGCCAATAAAGCTCCTGGTTCGTCCTGGCCCTTTGGAGCCTGTCGTCGCTATTGTCGGTCAGTCGAACCCGTCGCGGCGTCCGTTCAGGCAGCATGTTCTGTTCAGGCAGTAAGCACTGTGATTCTGACGACCTCTCAAGCTCGCCAGTGTCCACTGACGTATCCTACCTTAGAACTAGTGGCAGTGACTACGTTTGTCGAGCCGGTGGATTACTTGTAATATTGGCTTACTGTGCGGTGAGTTTCCTTCCAAAAGATATTGGGCTCAATGCTTTGTATGTAGTGCCAGGCACAAAATGGGAGGAGCACTGGCAATGTGAAGGGCGGCAGCGATGCCGTACCTTTGCTTCGTGCGAAGACGGAGAGCAGCATCGCGGCCACAGGTTCCGCCGACGAGGAGGCAGCGCATCCATCGGCGCGTGGCCGCAGTAGTGTCCCAGCCCCACGGCCAGGTGGGACAGAAACGCCAAAAGGGCCACCCAGTGGCGTGGCGCCCTCAGTCTGCCTCAGCAGAATTTCCCTCTGCTGGAACTGTGCTTGGATGCACAAGAACAGCGCCCTTATAAAGGTTGAGGTGGCGTCTCCCTGCGCAAAGGTAAGCAGGCGATATTAAACAGGCGCTGTGTGCAGGCGCACTGACGGATCAAAAACGTAAGATTGCCGCTTGCATTGCGATGATTTTAACAACCGGCATAAGCGGGCTGTAGAACTAATTTTTTAAGTCGACAATTTTAGCTGTACTACGCAATCTTCGAGAAGCGAATTGCGACAAACACGTCAAACAGGGAGGAAATATACGGCGCTCTGTATTCAATACAAGGAGTTTGCTACCACGAACCTCAGGCATTTTGGGTGAGTCATTTCGCGGGCGTGGTGAAACCCCCTGTACCCCACATCGGTCCTCTTAGTCCAACCAAGCCCACATACTCCTCCTCTTTCATTTGTCACACGTTTGCACCACCCAGCAAAGGTGCAACACCCCCTTCGCTGACACGGGTAGTTTTACAGAGAAGCGATTTTTTCAAGTCGTGGTGCGTTAGTGTATATTGCTTTGCGGCAAAGCCAACTGCTTGCACCTCTACTCTGTACCTTTAAATTTATTCTAATCATTTTGGAAAAATATACTAGTGCAGATGATATCTAGGACAACTGTGTCATTACGCCAAGTTTTATTTACTTATCATGACTAGTTTCACCGTTGAGCTGTAACTCGTTCCTAAGGTCCATCTGCTGTATGCTGGTGGTCCTTCTTCAGAGATCTAACGGCTCTGCCTTTATTGGGTGGCTATAGAGCTTGGACTGGAAGAGTTCGAAACCCTTGTCATGTTCTGTTACCCCTTCGTGTCACCTCGGCTAAAAGACTAAACACGCCCTCAGGAAATGCGGAAAACGATGAATTATAGTCATCGTGGGCCATATGACCCATGGTGTATTTACACTGCTCCAGTATGTGCTGCCAATCAATATTGGAGACTGATTTCTTTACCTTGGTTCACTTCGCAAAATTGTCAGCAATCTATGCTGGGCTTTTCTCTCTTCTCTCTTTTAAGGCATATTGTCTGAGTGTCATGTTTTTAACTGGCCCACCTTGTGAAACAACCACAAAAGAAATATTCCAACCAATTCGAATGGAACCTCCGAACGCCATTCGTCACGTTTTCCTACAACAGGGCCACGCAGACCACCACGGGATTTTTGCTATTTTTCTTAGTGTACGTTGGACTTCAACACGATTGATCTCATTCTCCTATACAATTTCGGTGACGACTATACACTGGTTGCGTACCTTGCCCGTCATGCCGAAGAATGCCGCCAACTGGCCCGTTCTTTTACGTCTGCCGATTAACAACTTGGGTAGCATTTTTGCAACGATTGCACCAAAGCTCAAGCATTCGACCCCGGCTCAGATGAGTGGATATTTGTGCCCTGCCCAACACCTAGTCCCTCAGAAATAGGTCGCCAAAGACTACGATCGCACCGAATTATTCAGCGCACTTCAATTTCCAACCGCATCATTGAACCAACCAAGCCGACCTTGGATTTTCGACGCCAGAGCGTGAGATTGTTCTCGAGCGATGCCTGAAGCCCTCCTACGACCATCTGGTTTCGTCTACACCCTAGATGAATGACATGGCTTAAAATCGAGTACCACTATACGGAAACCATTACGAACGTTTTTTTTTTTTTTTTTTCAAAATTTTTCAAATATCGGAAATACAATTGACAGTGTTCCAATGAAATCAGATACTGTTGGGTGGTGCTTTTCCCTGCGGGGCGATTATTACAAATAAAACGAGCAGCCCCGGCACAACAAGCATTCTCGCACTCGTAGCGTTACTTGCCCACATATGTATATAGTGCAGTCCTCCCGTACAAACAAGCATCAGCAAGGACGTTTGGCGGGTGAGAAGAGCGGTCCCTCCTCCTGCGTTAGCACTTCAGCCGCCAATAAAGATAGAAAACCGGCTGCCGCGCGGTTTCTGTGATCTTAATGATCTTTCTGTGAAGGACATCCGAAAGGTAGAGATCTACATAAAAAAAACAATTTTTGTTTTGTTCGTTTTTGTTTTTGTGTCTTCGTGCCCCGTCCTATAGCGCCCACTTATTGATTGTATAATGACGGTTCAGTGTATGTGGGAATCTACGCGTATGGGCATTTCGTATTAAATGGAATTGCATGCATGGTGTTCTTTCTAGTGCGCATATATGGTATTGCAGCAGCGTGCTTGCATGCATGTGCGCGTGTGCGCGCTCATAACCGAAACTTTCCAGAATGGAAGCCATTAACACAACACGATATTTGATTTGGCTTTAAACACGATATTCGATTTGACTTCAAAACAACTAGCACTATTCGTGAACTACTATGAACCTTTTCAGCGGACTCGTTCGTCAAAACATGCGAAATATACTCCTAGCAACAAATTACAACTAGTTGAGCATGAGATTTACAAAACTATGAGCGCTTACGATCGACTTCCGTAAATATTCACTGGCTTTCTGCGCTTGCGGCGACATGCTTTCACACAATGCACCAGTGACGGGCGAATAACCAGTAAACACGAGGCGGGGGCTCTTTTGGGGAGCGCCCTATCTCATTCGCATTGAGCCAACTACGTTCTCGTGCGCCTGGTTTCTTTCGCATTCGAATAACATGGTGTCGCTCATGCTGCACGGGCTAACACCCTCTATATAAGTAACCCAGCGCAAAATTGGCGCGGTCCCCGGTTTTCTGTTGCAATGATGCGCGAAGTAGGGATTTCTACATCTAAAGATCCTTTTCTTATGTGAAGGACATACGAAAGGTAGAAATCTTCTCGAGCATTGTACGCCTAGAAATGACAAAGCATAAAAAGGTGCAGACGCTGTGCACTGGCAAAGCTTGTTTGTGGACCCTGTACCCTACACGATTATTATTGTGTGTTTGTCTCAATTTCTGTCTACACTCTGTCCACAGTGATAATTGCCTTCCACCTTGACTATTTAAGCACATCGACATGTTCATCCCCTCGTGGGTACCAGAATACAGACTGCTGTGGCAATGAAGAGACTCTGAGGGTCTGGAGATGGTAATGTAATTAACGTTGTGTTCTCTCGGTAACTCCCAAAGAACTGTAGCAAAGGCTCGCCTCCTCGCGATGCCGTGTGAAGAGCCAGGCAGCTGGAACGGTCGGCGCTCCAAGAGGCCATGGGAGTCCACGGGTGGCGCGGCCCCACATGGCCTCGCCCTGGCCCACTGGTTCCACCCCTGCGCACGTTCGTCAAGCCAGGCATGCCCACTTAGGGAGATTGGCCAAGATTACGTTGACCGTCCGGCAGTTAAAAAACCAAAAAATGCCAAGCGCTTGTGTGTGCGTGCCTCGCGGCGACCGCCAAGTGTCATTGGTGCACATTTGTAAACCAAGCATAGCCAGTTTGAAGATTGCCCAAGAATGCCCCCCCCTTCCCCCCCCCCCCCCCAAAAAAAAGAAAAAAAACTCCAGTGTTCGCCGTTATCGTGGCAACGTGGTTCAGAACGAGAAAGACATGTCATAGCGTACACGTCCTTCAAGGTGGGGTCCAATGATCACTTCCAAAAAAATGAAGAAAGCTCAGACTTATAGCAACAGTCGTAAGGTTGCGCACAGCTTCGCTACCTTCAAGTCTTACGCGTTAGTGCGAGCTTCCTTCATTTTTCTTGATATCTCTGCAGTTTTGGTTGGCAGTGCCGCCATTTTTTTGTAGTTTTTCACACCTGACCCGAAAGATTGCCCAACCCCTATTTTTCACTTGATATCTCAGAAATTTGGGTGGGCGTTCTTTCGGAACTTTACTGTAGGTATTGATTTTGACAGACCGCATATAGGCACTCGCACATGCACCCCATCAGTTCACTTTAGATGAAGAAGGGCAACGTGTAAGTGTCTCGTATAATCAACTTGCGATTCAAAGGGCATTTTTAGCTTCATTTTGTATAGCTCTGAAATCCTGGGAACAGGGCAGCAGTTGCTTTTAGTCGACTCCTCTAATGCACTATTGGCCTAAAATGTAAAATCCAGGTACCATCATCACCATCTGTAAGCTATGTCCCCTGCTCGAATAAGGAGAGAGCCCCGCAGAACCAAACAAAAGCGGATACTTCATACTTCAAACTGCATACTACGCAAAAACACGGTCTTGATGGACTTGCATTGTATTAACTATACGCGAATCCTCTAGGACAAATACTGTCACACGCCCTCTGCTGCCCATACACACGTACGGGGCGAGAGCTCCTCAAGCTGTCCACACCAGCTTTTTCTGTCGCCCCGCGATGTCTTACGAAGAACATTAAATAAACTATTTTATTCAAAGAAGAGATGCAAAGATGGCACCCTGCAAGTACGGCACTTCTACAGTGGGAGCTGGAGTTTCTACATGACTAATCTATCAAAAAACGATACAAATAAATTTTAAACTGCACCACACAAATATAAATAAGCTGCGCCTTCTATACACCCTGTTTAGTAGAGTTGCCTCGAACTCGGCGAAGGAATCTTGCAAGCAAACAACCCTTCAGAATGGCCTCATTCGTCTTCTAGTCAATGCATTAATTCTGGGAAAATAAATTCTATTCTCTCACTCACACACCTTTCATACTGATGATGGCCTTTCATCTTGACTGAGAAAACCGACCTCTTGTTTACTTCCTTGCTACTAGACTAGCAAATGCTGTAGCAATGAGGAAGCCTTGACAGTCTGGAGGTGGTTGTTCGCGTTGTGTTCTTCCTCCTTCACTTTCAAAATGAGCATCCCAAAGACTTGCCTCCTCGCCATGACCCGTTGGGGGATCGCCGAGGAGAGAACTGTCCAAGCTCCAAGAGGCCACGGGAGTTCACGGGTGGCGCGAATCCCCACGACCTCGCTCCGGCACCGTTGGATACACCACAGGCCGGGATGAACAGTTTTGGCCGCCTGGAGATGGTTACATTTGGCACTTGGATTACATTCGCTGGCACCTCGATTAAATTAGATGGAGTTTTGTGTGAATTAGATGGCACTTGGATTAAATTGTATGCCGATTGAATAAAATTGACCGGGAAATCCTGTACTTCACCGTGGAGCTGGATCCTTCCTAAGGTCCACCTGGTGTATGCTGGTGGTCCTTCCTCAGAGATCTAACGGCTCTGCCTTTATTGGGTGGCTATATAGCTTGGACTGGAAGAGTTCGAAACCCTTGTCATGTTCTGTTCAGGCAGTCAGCACTATGATTCTTACGACCTCTCAAGCTCACCAATGTCCACTGAAGTATCCTACCTTAGAACCAGTGACAGTCAGGGCCGGATTAAGGTGGGGGCTACGGGGGCTGCAGCCCCGGGCCCACAGCTGTCAGGGGCCCCGCTCGACTATATAAAAAAGTTATTGAGTGTGCTCGCTGCCCGCATTGCAAGTTGAAGGTAGGAGCTTCAACCTCACCTTCACACCGGAGCTGACTAACTCGTGACAGGTGTGGAGGAGTGGGGGGCCCCTCACGTTATGGTTGACAACCTTCGAGTCCATTTCAATTTAAATTAGTTCTTCCTACTCCTCTTTCTTGGTTTCCCGAGGTTTATGAGAATACGGCTTTGACCAAAACTCTTGGGTACACAGCTTGACCGGGCCTAAGAAGTCACATAAAACAGGCCCCGAGCTCGGCTCCGGTCTTTTTCGCGACCCAGGTCGGTTCGGTAGTCTTTTCGGTACATGAAAATCTAAGTACGCGGACGTTTCGGCGCGCGCACGTTTCGGTATAAGAAAGGGTCAGGCATGCGAATAATGAAATAATGTCTTAAGAACATTGTGAATTGTTTAAGCCTGAGGGTCGTTATGTGTCATTATTGACAACTTAAGCACTGCCCTCTCATACACAATTTCTGCCAGAAATTTCAATGTATAGCGCTTGACAAGCAAGTTCATTGCGATGACGACCCGTTCAATAAAGCTAGTGGATTAGTTGAATTGCATAAGCGTGATAGATATCGACTCGATATTTCCCGCTCAATGTCAGCGTATGGTTATTTAAATGTTCAAAGGTTGTGTAGGCCACTCGCGGGGTCGTTCAGCTTCAGCCCGTGCCTTTGTGCTGTAGCCTCTGCAGGCTGTCTGAGCAACAAGCGTTGCGGAAGCTATACGTCCGCGCGACTCCATTCGTAGCTAACTCACTAGGCGCCACTCTGTGTGGACGCAGAGGCCGCCGGGCCAGCCCAACCCTAGCGGCTCCCTTCGAGCTGAGGAATCAGCAGGCCTAGGTGGTGTGAAGAGCTGAGGCGTGGACGCCAAACAAAGCAACAACAACGTCTGTTTCCGTTCGGGATGACGAAAGCTGTGCCCACTTAAAAACGCATCCTGCGGGCGGTCCCTTCGATGCCGTCTTAAAAACGTACCTCCGCCGCGACTCGCGGATGTTAAGCTCCTTGTCCCCGTGGGCGCTTTTCGCTTTGGAATGAGCCGCCGGACGGCGCAGCGCGGACCAAAGGGCGGCCCGCAGTTCTGGTCGAGCTTGGGCGTGACGACAGGAGGAGAGGAACCCCCGAAGGAGCGCGGAAAAACATTGGACGCGGCAGACGTGTTGAGGACTCGAAAACAAGAGGTCCACCCATACTCGCCTTCGTCGTATACCCCGAATCTAGACGACAAGCTTCAGTGTGTTTCCACTGCCAGTTACGACCGAACGACCCGACCGATCGACAACGAACTGCTGACTGCTGGAATTGCTGCGTGACACCGACGGGAGCAGCAGCGCGGTGGGGAGCAGAGATATTCTATCCCTATTAAACTGTTGTCTGATGCCATCTCTCGTGCTCACCTGTCGCTCTCCAACCCAAAGGGGACCCGTTAATGTGCAACGGCTTGCCGACTAGCAAGACCATCAAAGCTGCGCGCGCAGCCCAAAAAGCGACATTTTTTTCTGTGCTAATCGTGCTGCGATAGGAAGGTTGCGCGTGTTCTAACCGCCGCGTGCTTTTTCGTCCGCGCGGGTAATCTACAGGATTTTGGCCCGTAAGCCGTGGCGGCCAACTGTTTGGCAGATGTCTGTGAGTGACAGCTGCCTGCGCGGACTTTGAGCCCTCCCGTACTTTACAATAAAATTAAAACTTTCAGGCTGAATATAATAAGCTTCTTGTAAGAAAATACTCTTCTGTACCATGGCGTGTGCAGGCCGACACGGCGCTTCGATTAATTGTGAATCTGTGACGGACCGGCAATCAAACCATACTAACGTTTGCGCCTTTTAAAATCCGTTATATAATACTAGACATAAAGCCAGGAAATTAGTATCCGGACAGCGTAAAATTATGTATAATTTATCACTGATCAAAGAGCATAACATGGGCTTCGAAAATTTGCGCATATTAAAGCGGAATCATTTTCATCATCATCATCATCATCATCAGGGCCCCAAGGACGCAGTAGCCCCGGGCCCCAAAGTTTCCTAATCCGGCACTGGTGACAGTGACTCAGGTTTATCGTCCCATGCTGTCACTAACATGTTGGCTGAGGAGCGCGAGAGCCGGTGGATTACTTCTAATATTGCCTTACTGTGCGGTGGGTTCCCTTCCAAAAGATGTTGGGCTCTCCGCAGAAAGTTCGGCCCAATGCTTTGTACATATTGACTGACACAAAATGGGAGGAGCACTGGCACGGTGCAGGGCGGCTGCGGTGCCTTACCTCTGCTTCTTGCGAAGACGGAGAGGCCCTCAACATCAGAAACAGGCTCTTTGCGAGCATCGCGGCCGCGGGATCCGCTGACGAGGAGGCAGCGCATCCATCGGCGCGGTCACAGTAGCGTCCCAGCCCCGCGACCAGGTGGGACAAACGTCACAAGGCCCGCCCAGCGGCGTGGCTCAGCCGTGGCGCCCTCGGTCTGCCTCAGTAGAATTTCCCTCTGTTGGAAGTATGCCTGGACGCGCAAGAATAGTGCCCTTTCAGAAATTGAGGTGGCGTCCCCCTGCGCAAGGTTAAGCAGGCGATATAAAACAGGCACCGTGTACAGGCACACTGACGGATAAAAAGAAAAAGAAACCAGTGAACGTAAGACCACCGCTCGCATTGCGTTGATTTTAACAGTGTTAAGCGACTATTGTAGCTGTACTGCGCAATTTTCGAGAAGTGGATTTCAACAGACACGTCAACCAAGGAGGACATCTACGGCGCTCTGTATTCAATACAAGGAGTTAGTAACCCTTTCGTGTCGCCTGGGCTAAAAGACTAAACACGCCCTCAGGAAATGCGGAAAACGATGAATTATAGTCATCGTGGGCCATCTGACCCATGGTGTATTACACTGCTCCAGTATGTGCTGCCAATATTGGAGACTGATTTCTTTACCTTGGTTCACTTCGCAAACTTGTCAGCAATCTATGCTGGGCTCTTCTCTCTTCTCTCTTTTAAGGCATGTTGTCTAAGTGCCATGTTTTTAACTGGCCCACCTTGTGAAACCACCACAAAAGAAATATTCCAACCAATTCGAATGGAACCTCAGACCGCCATTCGTCACGTTTTCCTACAACAGGGCCACGCAGACCACCACGGGATTTTCGCTATTTTTCTTAGTGTACGTTGGACTTCAACACGATTGATCTCATTCTCCTATACAATTTCGGTGACGACTATACACTGGTTGCGTACCTTGCCCGTCATGCCGAAGAATGCCGCCAACTGGCCCGTTCTTTTACGTCTGCCGATTAACAACTTGGGTAGCATTTTTGCAACGATTGCACCAAAGCTCAAGCATTCGACCCCGGCTCAGATGAGTGGATATTGGTGCCCTGCCCAACACCTAGTCCCTCAGAAATAGGTCGCCAAAGACTACGATCGCACCGAAATATTCAGCGCACTTCAATTTCCAACCGCATCATTGAACCAACCAAGCCGACCTTAGATTTTCGACGCCAGAGCGTGAGATTGTTCTCGAGCGGTGCCTGAAGCCCTCCTACAACCATCTGGTTTCGTCTACACCCTAGATGAATCACATGGCTTAAAATCGAGTACCACTTATTTCAAAATTTTTCAAATATCGGAAATACGATTGACAGTGTTCCAATGAAATCAGATACTGTTGGGTGGTGATCTTCCCTGCGGGGCGATTATTGCAAATAAAACCAGCAGCCCCGGCACAACAAGCATTCTCGCACTTGTAACGTTACTTGCCCACGTGTGTACTTAGTGCAGTCCTGCCATACAAACAGGCACCAGCAAGGGCGTTTGGCGGGTGAGAAGAGTGCACTAGTGACGTGCGAATAACCAGTAAATATGAGGGGAGGTCTTCTTGGAAAATGCGCCTTCTCATTGGCATTGTGCCTACTACGTTCTAATGTGTCCGTCTTCTTTCGCATTCTGATAACGTGGTCTCGCCCATGCTGCCCTGGTTATATAAGTAACCCTCTTTATAAGTAACCCAGCGCAAAACTTACACGGCCCCCCACTTTCTGTTGCAATAATGCGCAGAGTACGGATTTCTACACCTAATGATGCTTTTCTTCTGTGAATGACATCCGAAAGGCAGAAATTTTCTCTAGCATTGCTCATCTCGAAATGACAAAGCATAAAAATGTGCGGACGCTGTGCATTGGCAAAGCTTGTTTGAGGACCCTGTACCCTACACGATTATTATCGGGTGTTTGTCTCAATTTCTCTCTACACTCTTTCGATATTTATACGTTTATTACACAGGGTCTCCCAGCTATCATGCATCAAGATTTCAAAAAAGAGCAATTGTGTTACTTAGAAAATACCTAGTGCACAATGTTTGCAGTACTGTGGAGAAGCGGACAGTAATTTGTTCGGTAATAACTCGAGATGGACTCTCCTAATCATTAAAGTGTCAATGAGGCACTTGTAGGTACCCATGAGGGGCATCTAACTGCCAAATTTTCAGCGACGAACTAATTCCGTTTTCATTTATTCTGAATGATAAAGAACCCCCGCGAAATATGACAAACACCACGTGACGGCACTCCCGCCCGCTTCATAAACTAGCGCCCTCAAATGAGCTGATTAAAAGCAACTGCTCCGCCTGTCACCCACCCAAAGAGAACGCGCATCGCCCCGATAATGGCACGCAAGGTAGCAGCACCAACAACCAGTTTCACGCAGATAGGGCAGAAACTCGGTCGCAATTTCTTCTTTTTTTATTTTCTTTATTTTATTCTGGCTAACTCAGAGGCAGCCTGTTTCAGGGCATTGCTTTACGAGGCGGGCAACTGGCACGAATGCAATTGGCACAAACGAACGAACACAGGGGCAGCGCTCTGTGTTTTTTCCCAAGTCCCATTTGTTCTGTAGTACCTTAAAGGAGTACTGATCGACACCAAATTTTGATACTTAAAAAATGATATAATTGGCTTCAGTAGTTTGTACAGATGCCTCACAGAAATTTTTGCAGCGATCCGAGGCCGGAATCACATCTAAAATCGATTTTGATTGTCCAGGCCGCGAGCTTCCACAAATCGGCAGCACTAGCGCAATCGCTTTCGGCGTGACGAAACATTGGCCTGCGTGTCTGGCCAGTTCAGGGTGACGTCATATAGTCGTTTTCGGAGCCGGAAACGATATCCCGCGCTGCTGTTGTCGGTGGTATTCGTTTGGGCAAGAGACGTACGGGTGTAGCTGTGTGAGCAATGCTTGTAAACTTTGCGCACTTTGCGTGTTCGACGTCTTTGCTCTTCAGTTCGTGGCCGGCGCATGGTGTTCCCTTGCACTGGTGCTGAAAACTGCGCGGTGCGCGATGTCGACGCACACCGCGGCGACGCGGCGGTGCGCGTCGCCGAGCTCGACCAAGTTGTGCTATGGCAAGCTCGCGGAATGCGAAGTACTGCTCGTGGAAGCCTGTCCGAGCAAATCGACGACGACGCCAAGATGCATTATTTTCCACGCGACGACATGCAGCGCTAAACGTGGACTGAGTTCGTGCGCGCCGGTTGCCGCAAGAACTGTCGCCCAAACCAGCGGGCTCGGGGTTGCACGGATCACCTTGGGTGTTGGGAACTTAGTATCGTGGCGACTATTTGATCGAGGAGGTTCCCGTTTGAACCCATTCCCATTTCACCCTTCCCGCTTGTTCCCTCCCGTTTCAACCCGGCGCAAAACGACCTTCCCGTTTCGCCCTTTCACACTTGGACCGTTCACGTTTGAACCCGTTCCCATTTCAACCTTCACGTTTGTTCCTTCTCATTTCAACCCGGGGCGAAAGAACCTTGCCGTTTCGTATTTTCCTATTTATTTAGCCCGTTCCCGGAATAACGTACCCAGTTTATGAAACGTTATAAAAAACATTTTAATAATTGCCCACAGTGTGACATCCCACTCTCAACTTACCACCTAGTATACTCCTGTCCCCACCACCCTCACCCCATCTCATCCCCATCCCCTGAGCAGTGGGAGTCTTCGCTGACCAGCTCGGCGCCGGAGCGTCAACTCGCGCTGGTGCAACGAGCCACGGATGCAGCGCAGGCCCATGGCCTCCTGGACGAAGGAGGCTGACCACACCCCTTTCCCTACCCCTTGAGCTCAGTAAAGAACGTTTTTCACCACCACCACCATATTATTTTTCATTTATTCCCGTTTGTCGCTGCGATAGCATGCTCAGTACATCCAGAGTTGGGCTTCACTTTTTGATTCTACAGACGACGAAATTTGGTTACAATTCAAGTCATACCAATTAACAATTTTTTAAATTAACAAAGCATAACAAACAAATTAACAATTAACAAATTAATAAGCAAATCTTTTAAATTAACAAACCAAAAAATGATAAAACCAAAAAGCCCAGAAAAGCGCCGCGGAAGCACAAATAAAAAATAAGAAATCGTATTTGGCGGACTAACATATTTAATCGTTATATTAGCGCAAGTGTACATCAATGTCGAAAAGAAACAGATGAAAACTATAAAAGATAAAAAGATGTATAAAAATAAAGTAGCCCTAAGTATCTGGATACATATGCCACATCTGGCTATAAAAAAATCACAGTCATGAGAAGCGGCGAAAATTATAAACTTAGCTTTGCGTTTTATTGATTCTGTTTATTCCCGTCACTCTAGCGTACTCAATTTGCATAATAGGGCAAACCTTCAAAAACTTAAGCAGTGCAGGGTCGTCTCTAGCCTAAATTTTCTTTACTACAGAAACTTAAAATTGTCGCGGGAATACTACCTCCAAGGGCCTTTCAGACGTTCAGCCAGAAGACATCATAGTAAGACTATTAAGCAGCCAATCAGCTCAATTACTATCCGAAAGTTCTCTTTGTTTCCTCGTGCAATTTCTTACTGGAATACGTTAACTGAACGAACAGTGAACTCGGTATCGCTAGAAGAATTTTCCCCACGTATAGTAAATATGTGTTCTGGTTGAATCGTCGTATTTTAAAATTGGAATACATTACGAATGCATATCCTTGTTCGGACCCCTTTGCATCTTTTACATATTTATGTCTTTTACTTATTTGTGTGGGGCGTTTTTAAACTACGTTAACCAATACTGATGTGCTTTTATGTTCACTCCTGCATGAGCCCGACCAGGCCGTAAAGTATCAGTAAATAAATAAAAATATCTGCCCATTACTCACGTAGGAAAGGCATTTGTAGCCAATTATCAGATTTCTGCACATGTTTTTGCCTTCTTTTAAAGTCTCTCCTACGGACATCTTTGATCTATAGATCTCTCGAACCCGATGACAAAGCTACGCTCCAAACAATGAGCATAAGAGCGGCTGATAAATAAATTTCACCCGCACATACGAACACCAACTGCAGAAAAATCCAATGCGTGCATTCCTCAAGATATTGGGTATCTTTATAGTACACTTTCGCCGCTACAAATTTTGTGCCAAGAGGGCAGTATCGACCTAAGGCATTCGGAAACTTTTATCGGCCGGAAATACCGGTCGATTCCGGAAAATTTGGTGCATACAAGTTTTTAGTGCATGACCCGTTGCTTGTAAGCCCATTTTGGGGACAGTTTCGAAGACGGTAACGCATATTTTCAGAAATTCAAATGGTTTGCAACAATGCGAGTTCAAATGAGAAGGGCGCTTTGGGAGCGGGTTGTAACGGGAAGGGCGTTTTGGGAACGGGCTGAAACAGGAAGCGCCCAAACGGGAAGGTCGTTTCGGGAACGGGCACACACGACACGGGTCAAGCAGGACGGGCGTTTCGGGAATGGGTTCAAACGGGAAGGGGTCAAACGGGAATGGGTTCTTTCGGGCTTCACCCTTTGATCGCTGGTATCTGTACAACTGCGAATGACCATCCCTTACACAACTTTTCACCACGCTATCATCCCCTTTTTCACATATGAAGCTTTATTTTGGCAATAATTTCCGTTTCAGTTATCGGTGACCGAGACATCTGCCGCGGCCTGTTTTGATTCTAGCGCGCAGGTGGCGCCATCTTTCGGCCGCTCGCCGCACCGTGGTGCCGGCAGTGCTGGGTCGGAGCGCCGAACCTCCGCTGCCGGTCAGCGTAGGCTTACCGTCGCGCCAAATATCTGAACGCCACTTTTAAATTCACCGCTGATAACAACTCCTAGCACAATTTTCAACACACTAACATCTACTTTCTCGCATGTGGAGCTTCTTTTTCGTGATCAGATTGATTAGAAGAGTGGCGACAAGCTGTTGCTATCACGGTCTGCGCCGGTTCGAGCCGCAGTGATATTAAAAAACGGACGACGGCGAAGACATCGCTGGCGTAATCGCCTGGCCAAATAAAGTTGTTCTGTCTGTCGGGTGGCAGTAACTCATCCGAGTCTGACGATTCAGACGACATGTCGACTGCGCGGGCGAGTCGCGGACCATGTGCAATCGTAGCAGACGATGCGGCGAACGCATGCAGGAAAGGAAAACGTCCCTGGCGTCACGGGTGAGACCGTGACGTAAGGTCGGCCCGCTTGCAGGCTGGCCTTCGAACGGCCATTTTCCCGCGCGGCGACCAAATTTGAAATTGGTTACAATAAACGTGCTATAATTCTGTGTTGGCGGCTGATGGCTTTCGGTTCGATTTTCGTAATTACTCGACCAATAGGTATTCTTTACAGCACAAAAACTGAAAGCGAGAAATTTCGTGTCAGTACTCCTTTAATATTAACGCAACCGTACATATAGGCATGAGCCATTTCTAGGAACATCCTCAAATTTTTTGCTCGATAAACTATATAACCTTCCAGAAACTCAACGAAACATTGCCATGAAGTGACATTTCGCACAGAGTACCTAGGAAGTCGACCTGAACCCTGCAAAAATACTTTGCACAACTTTAAGTAGTTGTGAAATTCTTCGCCAAGTGTTACTGCCCATAAATTTAAAGCTGATAGTTTCCATGGGCAAAGAACCTCGTACAGCAACGAGCTAAACTTGAAACTATACATGCAGCAAGCTTCAACCTTGAATAACAGATGCACAATAATAATTTACGGTATCGTATAAGTCGGAATATATAGGTCGAGCCAAAATATAGGTTAAACCCCTAATTGGCAGCCGAAAAATAGGAAAAAAAAAGTAATTCCGTACACATCGTTATTGCAGCTATAAGCACTCGTGTTGTCTTAGGTTACTCATTTGAGCTGTCTTAAATCTTGCCGGACGCTTGTCTCAGCCTGCATGTCTACCCCACAGCAAGTCGTCCTCGGTGCAGTCCGGGAAATTGCTTATGGAGCACTTCTTAAACACTTACAAGACCATGTTATTAGTAAGTGAGCGCCAAGCATGGGACACCCACGTGCAGACTGCCGCGAGAGCCAGCTTCGCGCAGGCGGCCACCAAGCATCTTGGTGTTGTCGCCGGAATTTTTCGCAGAGCCGTCGCACAATCCTCGCGGACAAACGTGGTCACCTTGCCCACCACTTCAAGGTGCATAGCGCAGCGCCAACAAAACGAGGTCTTCTGAACGTTGCATACAGAGAGCTGCCCCTTCAGCTTGGGGTGACTTTTCTGTTTATTTTTTTATAAAAAAATCTATATTCCGACTTATACGGTACACTGAATAACTACAGAGCAATCACTTCTGATGAGCTATGCTTTACTCCTATAAGGTTATCTGTGGCGCAAGAATAATGTCAACATCAGCAGCACTATACTACACACTGAGCGCACGCACTAAACACGCGATACTGCCACCTGGCACATACCTAGCTTTCGTGCTACCTACAAACCATAATATTTGCCGCACAACCTCCCTGACATTTAAAACAGATATAAAAAAGCCTACATATACATCAGTTCTTGTTTAAAGAAACCCAGCGACGTTTTGTACAAATGATACCAACTCATTAAACTTGAACGAATTGTGGTGTTTCAGTTCTTTCCCGAAGTGTTCGCCTTTATACTGTTTAGTTTGCAACTGCTACACTGAATGTCATTTACGTTATGTTGGAGGAAAAGATCTGATTCTGTTTTTTATCGTTTGCTATCACTATCTTGTAAATTCAGCTAATCATCAGTCACCACTTCCACAGGTGGATTATCTATGGTTCAAAGGGTTAAAATGAACCGGGCCCCCAGGCTCAGGGGCCTCCCCGACGGCTGGAACTGGAAAAAAAATGGCAGACTTCGTCGTTTGCTTCAGAAAAATTTAAGCTTCCTGATAATTTCCCTTGATTGAAACAGATGTCATCTATTTCAATAATGAATGCTTCAGAAAGGCTGTTCAGTGGTGGAACTGGCAGTGCTTGGAGCAAAGATTTGGAGCATAATTTCCAGCTTTTGGAGCAGGTTTTATTGGACCACATAAATTGTCTTGTAAGGACTACTACTCAGAGCCACGCAATTCCTCAACAAGAAATTAGACTGAAAAAAAGAGTACCACACAGACCATAAAAGCACCAAAGGAATGTTTTAACTTTCTTTTCTAAATATTTATTTCAAGCACAAAAACACTAGTTCGAGAGGACAAACATTGTAGAAACAAAAAATAAGCCTAATTATCGGCATGATAGGTTTAGGTCTTCTTTTTCTACAAGGAATGCAGGTTCCGAGAGCTCCGTCAGAAAACTCTGGCCGCTTGGCACATCAGCTCAGCACTTTTTGCTCATGCCTCTTGAGATGAGGAGATCACCATTGCTCAACAAATTAGCTGAATCACATTGCGACCTGCAATTCTTGATTTTTGGCAGCCTTGCTTGCAGCACTGGAATCACCTAGCTTTAATTTCTTTTCGCGTGGTTCTTCCAATGCTTGGCCTACAAGTCACTGCATCTGATGTTTCCGAGAGCGCTTCACAGCTCTGATGAGATCTCCACTCAGGGGCTCCGCTGCTGCATTGCAGCCATGTCTTAGCCATCAACCCTTAGTTACGCCCTAGACGCAATGTTTGACGTGCTAACAGCACGGAGTCTCACTGGTTTTCGATGTCTTTAAAAAGTCCAGCTGTTGCTGGATATCATGCGTGGGAATATAATCACTTCTCGAATCACCCAATCGCTGAGCCAAACGCCGCCTCACCAATTTAAAACGTCTTCCTCCTCTTCCCAAACGTAGTGAGAATGCAAACATGTCGGAGAGGCACGGCCATTAGGCACCAGCGAGCCCACAAAAGTCGCCGCCCGGGCTAACGCACTGCAAGCCCGCTGGGCCTGAGGTACGCGACTCCAGAACTATGGCGCTTTGTTGCCATAATTGGGCGCATTCTTTCGAAGTGAAACGGGAGCCACGCTCCGCAAAATGCCATCAATGCGACCACAAAGAGAAGCGGGGGTGGCAATGCGTGCTGCCTCCCGGCCAGCGCGCACATCTTATCTACCAATCTCCCCTCCGCAAGCATGACCGAAGGCGTCAGCAACCCAGCACAGCCGTCTAGTCGGTAAGCCGAATCCGGGGTCGAATGAATAACACGTGCGCACATCACGGCCAAACAGCACATAGAAAAATGGAAACGCCCAGGAGCCACCTCATGAAAAATGGCAGTGCAACATTCAGTTTCGTTTTCGTTCCCGGTAAAAACTGCCATTACCCTGCGACTGTTTTGGAGGAGACATGGAACAATCATTCAAATTAATACGCTTTTGAGCAGAATGGAGCAGGATCACCCTCTTGGCACAGCTTGGCGCAATTGGTGCAGCAGTTCCACCACTGCGAGTGAGGAATAGGGAAGGAGGCTAGAGCTGCCTAGGCTCTTCTACATGGACCACGGCAGCATGGGTTACAAGAGCAAGGCCACCAAACAGTCCGGAAATGAACAATATAAATTTTGCTGCACTGAGAGCTCCGACCTGCGCAGATGCTCTGCTCGCACTGTGCGTACCTGACTGAAACGACCGTAGTCTACTCCCCACAGCAAACCTTTGGCACAAAGCAACAACAAAACTAATAAAAGCCTCTTCCAACGAACAGTCCCACCATCCGTGCTCGAATGCAACCCATATTCACTCTCATATGTATTTACATTCTCCCTGTGATACGGGCTGCTAAGCGACACCCCGTATATCAGGGACTAGCAGGTATGGAAGTCCCGCTCTTATGGTCGCATTTTGTCTAAGGGTAGTGGTCTATGCCCAGTACAACGGACCTTCTTAATCCTGAGCAAAACGTCCACTGTAGCCGAAGTATGCAGTATCCGACACGGGGGGGGGGGGGGGGTATATGAGCACAAAAGTGGGTACTTTGACCAATATTGCACGCACATAGTACAGATACTTTGTTCTTTCTACACGCCTGCAGCACCTCTGCACAGCGTTCGCGCGAATGGCAAAGAATCGCCTAAACACCGTTTCCAAAGCTTAGCACCAGCACTTGGAAAAGGCCTTGAGCATGCGGTCAAGTGTGTAAAGACGCATGATAAGCTCTACAAATAAAGCAAGAATATAACTAGGAGCAATTATTAACCAGCTACAGAAATCAGTCGTGGCCATCACAATTAGCTAGGCGCTTTTGAATCCCTTCATGACAACGCAGAATTCCAGAAACCGTTCGTCAAACAAATCGGATCGCTGCCTGACGTTCCCACTAAAGCAGCTTCCACAGTTTTTACGATTTTAGTCTGGTCATTGAAACAGCTGATACGAAATAATCTGCTGAAGGACAGCTGTGAAATCGAAAGTTAGACCAGTTGGACTGCACACGGCCAACGGCAGATTGCACACAATGGACGGGAACCAACCCCCTACTTGAGGCATTTCTTGCCTTTTTCACCGAACGAAACGGGAACGATGCATTCATGGGAATAATAAAAACTGACCTTCACTGAACCCGGGTTCTATATTACATAAAAAAAACTGTGACTAAGGGCAGACTCGACTCCGGGTGCACCAGTTCGCGCATTCGATAGCGCTGTTGTTCAATCTCACCGGAGTCGCGTTTATCGGCAGCGGCCTCGTTCTTGACGGTCGAGCAGACCGTCTGCTTAGACAAGCCTGTACTGCTGGCCTGCTTCTTCCCATGTTCGACATCGCTAACCCCGCCGTTCACCTCACACGAGATCACAAGCATCCAATGCGGCCGTTTGAGAACAACCAGTTGTTAGTCGCCTTACCTTGCTACAACCGATGCATCAAAACGCGGATCGTCTGCAATCGTAAATCTCAGTGATCTCAGCGCGAAGGCACAGAACAGGGATGGCGAAGGCAATGCAGGCAACACGAAAAACGTATCCGTCGCTGTCGCTGTCGCATCCTCGACAATGCTCGCCCTCTAGCGTGCTCGAAGTAAACCAATCGTAAACGTTTTAAAATGACCGATAGATGACGAAAAAAAAAAGTAAGGGTGGAGAGGGTCAGCTACTAAGCATCACTATCAGTGGGAACTTACATTAAGGCGTTTCCTTGTTTCCTTTATGGATAACGTATATTATTGCCAACATCACGGAGGCCGCATGTGGGCGGGCACATATTGGGAAGAAACATAGCACAACACAGCGACATACACTTCATTAATTAAAGGCTCTGCCAACGCACAATACACGCAACACACAACATCGCAAGCATAATACACGTATACACCACAACATATAGTACACTTTTCACATGTCCGCATGATCACAAGCCACAACTAAACATTGAGACGACGACAAAGTATTTATAACCGTGATCGCCGAGAATGCAGGTAGGAACAGTGAGATCGTTGCTTGTTTCGATAACCCACGGCAGTGCGTAAGCTTTAGGTGGGTTTTGTTATTTCATCAAATGTAACCCGTGCAATTGCAAACTTTTATTAATTTGAGGTTTTGTAAGAAGCAGTAAAATAGCTCAAAGAAGAAAAAAAAAGTTTCGCGAAACAGTACGGCAGGTATGTTTGTGTAATGATACTCATTGCCTCGCCTTCGCTCTTTTAGCGTAGAGCGCACCACTCGTCTGGCAACCATTCAGCAAAGATGTTACCGAATGGGGGCCTTTTGTTGTTGGTAACCATAGAGTTAATTTGGTAACTGATGCGTCGATCAATATGCTGCGGTCCGTGCTCGTTGGCGAAAAAAGGGGCAGTTTGCTATCATCGCTGACCTCTTTTACCCTTGGGCGTCAGCATAAAACGTCCACAAATGCAGTGTTAACGTTGAACAGGGCGCAGGCGAGTTGCCCACAGCAAGCATGCAGCGGTGCCCACAGAATGTGCTTCAAACACACGGCTGGCGAGCCGTGCGTTAGCGTGGCGGGCACATGGTAATAATAAAAAAAAAAGACAGCGAGAAAAGAAGCAAGCAGCACACCGCAGGGGAGGTGTTGCTAATAGTCGTCGTATGCGCCCGATCGGCGAAAGCCACATTGCAACGATGAACGGTTTCGTTTTCGGCGTCGGCGCCGACAGCAGATTGCAGACGACAGGGGAGAATATTTTTTCCCCCGTTTCGGTGTTTCGTAGAGACCGTACAGAGGGCGCTACGTGTAATTAGCTAAAGGGAGAATCTCGCTGGTCCGAGGGAGAAAAGCCTCAATTTCCTCCCTTTTTCTACCCTTTTTTCTTAGAGTGTAGCCGGGTCCGTTATGAGCGGAGTGGACTCCATTTAAAATGCATGGGGACCAGACAAACCAACAGAAATGGTCTGTTGTAACAGTAGTATTAACTCTATGGTTGTAACCGAAAGTCCGTTGTTGCCGGATGCGCTGTAACGAGCGTAGACTGTAGTAGCAGTTGCTCCCAACAGTAATATTAGAGTGCAAATTTTTTTGAGGATCTGGACATCCCAAAAGGCGAGAGGAAGCCAAAAAATTGGCCGCGTATCTCCTCCTTTCGTTGCAAATGTCGTCAAAAGACGATAGTCTTTGTAGACATTTGCCAAGGAAATGCCCCCCTTTGCTTTCCCGCTCACCTCTCATGCTGTTCCTGTACCGTCGCGCTCATTCCAAGGTGAACACACTAAAGGTTTGCGCAAGGCGATTTGAATTTACACGTTCCACTGCTACAGTCCGGGTTCCTCGATGCCAGCGCTGCAGTACGGCGGAGACGCGCGTGAATGCAGGCTGCCGACTAGAAGGTTTATAGAGCCGCGAGGCCGTGCTCCACGTGCGTTCCAACTTCCAAGCAGAACGTGGAACATAGCTAGTGGAGCCTTTCGTTGCTGTTGCCGCGTGATTATTTCATATGCCGCCAGGAGGCGGCGGTTTTCTGCAGTAGATGTACGATATCATTTGCTATCGAAAAACCAAGCATCCTTGAATTTTTTTTAATAAAGGAACACTGTAAATATCCCTTGTGTACTAATTTCCTGTCTTATATTTGCGTAATCTCTTGTTCTTGTTCAACAAAGTTGTCAAGTATGAACATATAAACCGGGCTTAGACGTTTACATGTGGCTGTGAGTATATAAGACTATTGCGCAACAGCAATTTTGCTTTGGCCGGGTGGCTGAATCGAGTCACAGACAGACAGACAGACAGTCAGACAGACATACAGACAGACGAAATTTGTGGGTTTAAGTAGCCCAAGAAAGACTATCGTCTTTAAAACAGAAGTGGGGACTCACGGCTGTCGGCCTGTTTGCGCTTGGCCAGGGGCGAGGAAGAACGGCCCTGTCGCTGTCCCGGCTCACCTGGCAGTTGAGCAGCCGCTTGAGCTGGACGTCCTGGGCGAGCAGCGTGTCTTCTCCTGCTCCAGCTGGTGGATGCACTCGGCCGTGTGTTGCCGCCTGCACAGCGACGACAAGGGGAACAACAGATCAGCACTTGCACTCACAGCCAAGCTGAAATAACACCACCACGACTGTTCGAAAAATGGGTCCAGTCAGAGAGAGGGATGGGGGGAGACACAGTGGACGAGATCTCCTCCTCCTATTAGGATTTACACGCCAGGAAAGAAGTGGAAGAGCAGAAAAAGTGACAGGAGAAACAAGCTCTCAATTGGATTCCGTATGGACGGAACGTTACCCGCAGCGCCCCGTTCCGTCTGGGCGGAACTTGAGCACTTATTATCGTTCCGTCTGGACGGAACGCTAGACACAGCCTTTATTTCAACATTCTGCAGGCACAAGTCCATAGTGTCAGGTCTGTTTGAAATCTTCTTGTATAATATAAGCCTGATAAATTATGGGGCTACTTCAAACATTAGTGTAACGGGTCATTTTTTATAAGCCTCGATGTCTCCAAAATCTCTTTTGAGTTCCGGGACGAGTATAGCAAAAACTCCAGGTGCGTTTTTGCGCGAGCATGAGCTTTCCTTTCTGTGCTTGAAAGAGACGTTTGACCGCGCCCTGCAAGGAGGAGGGAGAAACTTTACTGAGCAAAAATAAATTGTGGGGACGCTTCCTAGTCCGGAAGTCCGTGGGCAATCCTGGCGCTGTCCGCTCGGTCAACTAAGATAATCTGGTCGTCGAGGCTCGAGCTGGATTTGTCTTAATGTGTTTTCCTGCATTTTAGACAAACTGAGTTGGGGGGCGGGAAAGGGCCTCTTACCTAGTCTAGCGCATTGCAATAAAAGAATTCCAGAACCGACCTCACCGCTCTTGTAAAGTCCTTTTTATAGACATACCCAGATTTTATGACAGCCAAAGTTTCACCTTTTCTTTTTTATTTTTGTGATTCTAGACAAGCGCGTTTTCTTTGGACGTCTGAATAGTTTTTCCCAGATCTTGGCCCTGGCTTTTGCCGCTGAGTATTCAAACACAACTTTTTGTGGATACAATCTTTACAATAATTAGGAGGAAATGCATCAACAGCAGGACGAACTGCGATGTCTGGTGTGCCATTTCTCTGTACTGTTGTTTATGCATTTCTCCCCAATCATGTGAGACCAACTAGCCTTTCATATTGCTTTGATATTGTGTAACAGAAAATTCCGGACCTGCCAGAAAGCATGAAATACAAGTTGCAATTTCTGATTGGGTGCCTAAAATAAATCGCGTAAACCTGTAAGCAAAACTGATTTTCTTCCCACCGAAGGCCTGCAGTGCGCCACTATTAAGTGGTCCCACTTACCATGTGGTCCCACTTTACAAGTGGTTCCACTTGCCAAGTATTCGATATCCCACTTTAAAGTGGTCCCACTCCAAATGTTTGCCTCCGTTGAAATGGAGGCCGGTTAACCTCTTTCAATTCAAAAAGGTCGGCTGGCCTCCATCCCGATGCAGTAAACTACGAGAAAGTTAGTTTCGAGGCAAAAATTATACACAGAAATGATGCCCAGACGTAATTTTAGTGTTTTTAAATTACCGAGGATGTCCAACCAAGGAAGTCTATGTCCAGCAGTTCTGGAAGTATAGCGGTTTTTTTTTGCATGGATGAATTAGAGTTGTCGCTATATTCAACCCCTAGAAAGATATCCATGTGTTGTAGCCATTGGATCTTACAAATGTACCAACGACCTGCGGTATATAGGTGGAATATGTTGATAGAAATTTGTTATGCACGCCAGGAATTTCAAACGGGCTGTGTGTTCACAGTGTTCGCACACAAAGCGACATGGAATTGAAGTCCTGGCGTCCGATATACAACATTCCTGACTACAGCTAAATCAATAAACAAACAAGTACAAAAAGTACAATGAATAAAGTAAGTAAACCAAGTGACTAGCAAGAAGGTAAGCAATAAACTGAACAAACCCTGTGCCCGCACAAATATGAGTGAGTAACAGAGCGAGTGCTTGAGTGAGTGAGTGACTGACTGAGTGAGTGAGGGAGGTGAATTAGTGAGCGAGTGAGTGAGCTAAGTGAGTGAGGGAAGTGATAGGTGAGTGAGTGAGTGAGTGAGTGAGTGAGTGAGTGAGTGAGTGAGTGAGTGAGTGAGTGAGTGAGTGAGTGAGTGAGTGAGTGAGTGAGTGAGTGAGTGAGTGAGTGAGTGAGTGAGTGAGTGAGTGAGTGAGTGAGTGAGAGTGAGGTGATGGATAGGTGATTGAGAGATGAGTGAATAACTGAGTGAGTGAGTGACTGCGTGACTGAGGTGGATAAGTGATTGAGTGACTGAGCGAGTGAGGTGAATTAGTGAGCGAGTGAGGGAATTGAGTTAAGTGGTTATAGGTGAGTGAGTAAGTGAGTGAGGGAGCGAGTGAGTGCGCATTTGCAAGAACCCTTTTATAATGGCACTTAACTAGTACGTAGCCAATGGCCACTACACGATTCATAACCATGCTGTGGAGTTTGCCACCAAATGATATGAAGTACTAGTTCTTACATAGAGTGGGCATAGTGGCAGCAACGAGGACACTATGCTAAAACGATGCCTTTTTTTTTGACGCAGCTCCTTGTCAGCTTGATCGGATCCCCGCTCTGCGCAAGTGCCGTTCCTGGTTTGAGCGCTGCATCGCCTTCTGCCGTGCAATTCTGCCTGGAGGGTCATGCGGACTTCGGTGGCGGCACGCACCTGGACTTTCCTATCGCCCCCGTGCGCGATAGTTGCGACGTGTCCACCCGTGTGCCTTACCGAAGTTTCCACTCCGCGCCCTCCTTCAACGCAGTCATCGATCATCCAATCATCGCCAACGCACAGCATGTGACGTCCCGCAGCGAAGCTATAAATGAACCGGCCATCAGCTTCAGCTTCAGTGGGCATAGTGGCAGCTACGAGGACACTATGCTAAAACGATGCCTTTTTTGACGCAGGTATGTTACTTTCCTGACGCGTACGTAGTCCGTAGCGATGACCGTTTTTTATTGCTGCTGCTCTTCCCACAAGTGTTTGTTTTGTCATGTTCTGATGCAGTGTTTTTCTTTAACAGTCTTTTACTGTGTGGTGACGTCGAACTTAACCCCGCCCCCCCAAACCTGCTCCTGGAACTAAAAACCGGCAACCTAGCACTCGTCCCACTACTCGTTCATTTGGCAATTCTATTTCGACCCCTGAGCTCGGTGCACGTTCTCGAATAGCTGATGTACTATATCAGACAAACCTGATGTCGCTGCTTTTCTTTCGCAACTGCTAGCTACTCAGCAGCAAATCGCAAGTGATATTGCTGACATTAAGCTTCGTTTCGACAACCGATTTAATGCACTCGAGTCTCGGGTATGTGCTTTGGAAAAAGCTTCCACAGGTTTCAACTCCAATTCTGCTTTTGTCGGGTCGGCTAACGCATGCATTGCCGAACTCGCTCCCAAGATTGGTGATCTTGAAAATCGGTCACGGCGCAACAATATTGTAATTTATGGGCTGACAGAGGAAGCCTTCGAAGACGGTGATTGTTTGGCAACTAAGATTGAGTCGTTTTTACTGAAATGCTGCAGATTGAATGCCCTCAGATTGAACGTTGTCACAGACTCGGCAGACAGCAACTAGATCGTTCCCGTTCTGTCATACTTAAGCTCCTTGTTATCGGGATAAAATTACCATATTTAAGAACGTTGCAAAGCTTAAAGGAACTAAAATTATGTTAACGAAGATTTCTCTCCGCGAGTTCGTGCTCTGCGGAAAAAAATGTGGGACGCCGCAGCTGCTTTTCGTGATATAGGGTGTTCTACTAGTTTGAGGTTTGATAACATTCTAATAAACAAAGCTCGGTACTACTGGGATGAAACACTGAATTCCCTTGTCAAAGCACCTAGTTTGCCAAATAATTCCGATGCGATGCCCTCCTCAGCTGCATCCGGTTCGGAACTGCGTTCCTCTCCTGGTGAATCTTCCCCGGCAGCAGCACCTGTTGTCTCCGGTTGACGTCGTCCCGGCAGGAATGAAAATTTCGTCCTTCTAAATTTAAATGCTAGGAGCGTAATAAAAAAATTGCCTAGCCTTCTCTCTTTTGTCTCAGCGTATTCGCCTCACGTCATCGGCATAACCGAAACGTGGCTTCATGATGGTATCCTCGATTCCGAGTTCACTCCCCCAGGGTACACAGCAGTTCGCACCGATCGACTCGTGGGGAAAGGGGGTGGGGTTGCTCTTCTCATCCGTTCGGACTTAAAATTTGCTGCGAGTCCAGGCCCAGCCGACACCGAGTCTGTCTGGTGCAAGATTTGCCTCGAAAAATGTGCAATTGTCGTTACCGTTTTCTGTCGGCCTCCTGCCTCGAATATTGAAACATTAGATTCTTAATAACTTCATGCACGAGCGCAATTTTAGTGCATCGAACTTCATTTGCATGGGTGATTTTAACGCCCCAGGAATCCACTGGCCTTCCCTTACGTGTGATGGTCGCGAAATTAATATTTGCAGAGAACTTATCGACTTTACAGTATCTTTCGGCTTAACTCAAATTGTTCATGGTGCCACCAGGTTGAATGCTGTTCTCGATCTCGTATTTTTAAGCTCCGCCCTTTCGGATAAAAGCCTTAACTACGAAATAATTGATGGCCTATCTGACCATCAGGCTGTTCTCGTTTCCCTCGCATGCGTAATCAATAAACCGCGATATGTTTTCACTTCGTTTCCTGACTTTGAACGTGCGGATGACCTTTCTGTTTTAGACGCTTTGGCCGATGCGTACGATGATTTTGTGCTACTCAGCGCTTCAGGAGACATTGATACACTAACTACCACTTTTGAAAAGCTAGTAAAATCATGCATTTTAGAGTTTATCCCTACAAAGACTAAAAATAAAAACACTGATGTTCCCTGGATGAACCGCGATCTTTTACACTTATCTCGTGAAGTCCGGAGACTTCGGCGCTGCAAATCGTCTAAAAATCCAGAAAGTATTATCAGGTTTACCGAGGCCAAGTGGGAACTTCGAGAGCAGCAAAATATAGCTAAAGATTTCTTTTTTCGTGTTCAACTTCAAAGTTTGCTATCCGACAATCCCCGCAAGTTCTGGCGCTCGGTCCTGCCTCGCGATGCTTCCTGCAATTCTTTCAAAATAAACGACAGAATCATTGATGATCCGGCGGTAATTTCGAGCACTTCTAACTCGTTCTTTCAGTCTCTCTTTACAGTCGACAATCTGGTTGTTCCTTCTTTTTCCACCTCGAATTCAACGTCACCAATCAGCGATGTAGTGATCACTGAAGAGGGCGTGTTAAATCTCACTTAATTTGGACACTAAAAAGTGTAATGGACCCGGTGGTATCCCTAACATGTTTCTCGTTCGCTACTCTCGACCTCTCAATACCTTACAATAATTTTCAATAAATCCATAAAATCTGGTACCGTTCCCAGATCTTGGAAAAACGGCAAAATAGTACCTTTACATAAATCTGGTGACAAGCAAGTTTTCAGCAAGTACAGGCCCATCTCTCTTACCCCTCATTCCTGCAAGCTATTAGAACATATTATATACAAACATATTATTGCATTTCTCGAATCTAACAATCTGTTGTCTAGCTTCCAACATGGATTCAGACGAAGTTATAGTACTTTTACGCAGTTAACCGAATTCGTGCACGACATTACTAGTAACATGGACATTGGTAATCAGGTTGATGCACTGTTCATTGACTTTTCGAAAGCGTTCGACACTGTACTTCACTCTAAATTACTATGTAAATTAAACGCGATATTAAACAACCCGCAACTAGTTACTTGGATTTCTAATTTTCTTTCTGAGCGCTCGCAATACGTTTGTTCTAACTCAACTGACTACGACATTGTTAGTGTTAGTTCAGGCGTTCCACAAGGTTCTGTACTTGGCCCGTTACTGTTTCTACTGTACATAAACGATTTGTCTAATGTCATCTCTAAAATTCGTCTGTACGCGGATGATTGTGTTTAGTATGAACCCATCGACTCTCCTGAAGCCCACCATCGTCTAAGTGACTCATTTACCAAATTTTGTGAATGGTGTGCAACTTGGCAAATGAGTATCAATTTTAACAAATCTGTGCTTATGTGTTTCACGAATAGTAAGTCCCCTTGCTGCTTCACGTACTCGTTTAACGGATCCACCTTAAAAAAAGTAACAGAATACAAATATCTTGGTGTTGTTCTTTCCAGCAATCTATCTTGGTCTCAGCATATTAACTTTATATGCACAAAATCTTTAAAAAAGTTAGGTTATTTAAGACGAACACTGTCCCAATCCCCAAAAAGCACTAAATTACTAATGTATAAAACACTGATTCGTCCAGTACTTGACTACGCATGCCCCGTATGGAACCCACACAAGCAGGGTGAAATCGATAGAATTGAGGCCATTCAAAAAAAAGCTATCAGATTTATTTGTAATCGCTATGATCGCTACTTTTCACCTTCCCTTGCCCTGTGTTCTCTTGAACTCACCACATTACGCATGCGCCGACTAAAGGATTCTATGAAATTGCTTTACTGTTTTATTAACTCGGTATATCGCATGTCTCACAATACCTACGTCTCATTTGCCTCGCCGTCCATAACTAGAAGTAATCACCACCTTAATTTCAAGCCTTACCATTGTCGAACCAACGCATTCAAATTTAGTTTTTTTTTTTTTCCCCTTTCACTGCCGAACTCTGGAATGGATTGTCCGGTGATACTCGCTCCCTTCCGCTGGAAAATTTTTTACTTGCCCTTGCTGATTTGCGTTAACTGTTCTTTTGTTTTATTGCTCTGTTGATCTGTTCATTTGTTATTTTTTGTTCTGTGAATGCTCACTCCTGCCATAGCCCCAAATTGGGGGCTGCAGTATGTGTAAATAAATAAAATAAATATAAAAACGCATTACGCCATCAAGGTTTTTCCAGGCGGCGACGACTGGTCGCCCATTCAGACTGGTTTCTTTGCCCCACTTTCGTCTTTTACTAAACAGTTCAGTCATAAGATGTTCTTAATGAGATCAGGTCAGATTAAAACCCCGATATATTCATGCACACGCCAAGCCAGAGTTTTTCAACTGCTCTTTTCATCCTTACAAAAAGCACTTTCAGCTGAAGAACTGCACAAAGCCCCGTTTTGCGTTTTCAAAGTGAACAGTTGTGAAATCGTTCAGTGTACTGTTTCGACAGTGTACTGTTTTCGAAAAAAATTCTAACGGGTCCATTCGAGCAGCATGTCAATGCAGCTCTTCAGGGCGGTCACTTTCCGTGAGTGTGACGCATGAAATATTATGACGTCAACTGGTTTGGTTACTGTCTCCTGATGGCACAGGCAGCTGATGCACTTCTCCAATTAGCGTGATAGGTTACCCTATTTATATTAGTGTTGTGCACGTTCCTCTAAAATAGGAACGAAAGCTCGTTCCTCGTTCCTTCCCAATTTTGAAACGAGTTCCCGTTACAAGTTACTATATTGAAAAAGGAACGCGTTCCAGTTACACTTCGAACATTGTAACATGTCGTTACATTAAAGTTACATTTTTTTTCATTTGAATATAGTGTCGGACAATCCTGAGGCAAAATAAAGTGAGCAATTCAACACTCACATCGAACTACGTATACAGGGTGTTTCAGTGAACACTTTCGAAAATTCCTGAAGGTAGGCTTTTCAAAAAAAATAGGAATTCTCTCAAGGAACAAGCGATCAGGTTCGGCGGACGTCAGCAGTTATGAGAGACATGCGAATTACATAGTTAATTAACTAAAACTGTAATGAACTTTTTAATTAGCGAAGTTTGGCGGTCATTGCCAATGGAGAGTTTGTAGCCACGGAGACGACGATAACCGATCAGTTCTTAAAGCAAAGGAAAATACACTCTGTAGAGCTCTGCAGCCCGCGAAAATCAAGTATTTTTCCCCCATGAAACCGAAACGCAGCGCACATGTTGCGCCAGAAGTCAAGTGCATACGCAACATCCACTGATGACGTGTTGCAGTGACTGTGTCGCCCAATTCAAGAAGGCTCTGGTTATTCCCCACGCTGGGGAATCAGCTGATATCAACGCCATCGCCTCCTGTATTTTTTCAATGATCAACGCTCACCTTACACCACCGCTAGCGTTATCTTTTCTTTCGTTGGTAGGCGCAAGAAAGAGGCTAGCCGTTGCCCACAACACGGTCACCCGTTTCGGGAGCCCTAGTGGGCGTTGGTGACAGTTTTGCTTTTCTTTTTTAAGTGTGAATACACTTTATAAGCGACCCCAAACCATCCACCGCCGGCGGCGGCGTTGGCGTCCGCAGTGCTCCTCTATATTTTAAAAAGAAACAGCATCCGGCGCCAGGTTTCGATCCGAGGACTTTGCGGCCGCAGCGCGACGCTCTACCGACCAAGCTACGGACGCGACGGTGATAGCAGTGTTAGACGCGCCTTATATCTTTAACGCATTCAAACTACGTCGTCAGCGGCGTGCGTTGGCGACTCAGCGGCGTTATAGCGGCTTGATAACTGCGTGGTGTACACGTGATACTACAAACCCGATGGAAGAGATGGAAGAGAAGGCGGCGAGGCGGTGGGCTGCGGGGGCCGAGCGCAAGCGCCGCAAGCGGGCCGACAACCGTGCATTCGCACTTTCACATTCTCCCCCTCGGGGAAATGCGGGGTAATTTTTTATTGTCTCTACCACATCTGACGTGACTACCAGACGTGCAAGATGTGAAACGTCACCATCCGTTCATTTTTTTTTTTCGTTAGGTTTATCAGCTGTTCGTTTATAATCGCTGCGTGTTAGAGAGCGCATCGGACAAAGGAAAGGTTTGTTTGCTGGGCGAGGAGGGCTTTCGCGGCTGTGGCTGCATGCTGAGGCTTCCTAGCTAGGGAAAATTGAACTTACATTTCGTATTGGCCGCCACATTCATTGAAACACGTCACCAGCCGGCGTTGCGTTCGCTCAAGTCTTCCAGCACTCCTCGAGCGCCGAGTTTCGTTTTTGAGCTAAAAACAACGGCAGGTTTCCTCGCGCTACAGGGCTTGAAGCACCGACTTTTTCGTTGTTTTAAAAACTGATATGAAATCGCCTTCTCCGGGGTTACAAAATCACCATTGACAATAACCACCAAACTCCGCTAATTAACAAGTTCATTAGTAGAGTTTAATTACCCACCTAACTAATGTGCACACCCTTTATACTATCTGGTGTGCGCCGCAGCTAGCAATCTCCTTCTGAAGAGGGTGTCTTTTTTTCTCGAAGAGCCTATTTTTAGGAATTTTTGAAAGTGTTCGCTGAAACACCCTGTATTATACGAATATTAAAACGGCCGGCAACACACTATCTGAAGATTAAAGAATACAACGAAACGCTCCTAGAAGAATTTTTTCACGGAGCAGCGGACGAATTCCAGACGTGTCTAAACTACATAAGTATTACGTCTATAACTAATACAAAAGCAACACATATGGTGCTTTCAACTTGGGTCTTCAAATCAGATACTGTGCTTCAGATGTGCAAATGCAAAGTTGCATGCACTAACATAAATTCCTTGCACAAAAAACCGCATCGAAGGGAACAATACATAGGCGTTTAATGAATGCTGATTCAATATTACAGTATCAAAGAGGAAAAATGTCCAGACTACATATTCGCAACTTAGCAGAGGCCTTTATTTGAACTCCGCAAGAGTTCCATCCCGATGTTGGTGTCGGACAGACGAACCCGTTTTTTTTTTCGTCTACACTTCGTTGGAAATGTTGAACAAGCCGTACCACCAAGGCTCTTGAGGGTGCTACCGTGTTGTACGTAAGGATAAGTCGGTTCAGTCCCTCAGGCTCAGGAGGCAACGTCCGCATGCGCTCATAAGCATGTGCTAGCACGAACCCGCGCTCTCCACGGACAACTTGGTTGTTTTATGTATATTTTGTTTGATGGCCTCAAACACTATGTGGTGCCGTCCGCATACCTTTGACCTTTGTGGTTTGCTCCTTAAATTCTGACACACGCGAGCACCGGAGCCAGTACATCAACAACAGAGATTCAGAGTGTACTCGGCCGGATTGAGAACTCATGTTCACCTTTTTGTGTCACATCTTGTTGGCTGTAACTTTGTTATATTCACTTAGCCATGCATTAAACAGTTTTTAAGTTTGGCCTCCGGCTTCTCGTCGTAGTAACGGAGGAACTCTGCGCACGGCAGTAGCCACCGGCTACTTCACCCCGACTCGGCTCGCCATCGCGGTGCCTGGCTAAAGCACTGGTCTGAACCGGCCCGTAACAATACACTATAGTCGTCACACTGCTATAATGCGAAGGAAAGGCGGTGAGATAACTCCCAGCAAAATTCGAAAACCAAGCGTCAAAGCAAACCTGGCGCATCACGAAACCGTAAGTCCGCTCTGTGCGTGAGAAAGTTTACGGCGGCGCGTTCGAGCGGAATCCGAGCGTGAGATCTTGACACCTTGTTTTTTCAGGTGGTGAGCGCAGCGCTGGCGACCAAGGTGTCCATAGACACACAGCAGGGAAGTATTGTGCAGCCCCATCGGCTGGTTCGGCTGACTGTACTGTAGAGAACACATGGGCGATGAACATGGTGGAGTGACGTCTTCTCCTGCTCGGCTTTCGCGTTCCAGTCTTATGTACAAAAGAAAAGGTCGCGGCAGAAGATGAATCGCAGGAGCGCCGAAGCATCTGTCTTATTGGCGTCTGCAGCCGCCGTAGCGACAAGGCCGTGGGCATCCGGTGCAGTCTCCCCGAGAGGCTGCGGCCCGCTGCGTGGTTATTGTTCTCCTTTTGACCTTCGAGGAAGCGCGTTCCACGGAAGGGCGGGCAAGTTGGGCAGCTAATAGGAAAAGAAACACAGTAGCGGCCTGTGGCTCTTTGTACTAGCATCAGCGCCCTAAAGCCATGGCATCAAAAACAGCCAGATCCTAGCTATGAAACTTTTCCAGAATGAGCGCCATTCCCTCTGCCGTTCCTTCGTAAACGTGACGAGTTATTGTTACAGTTCCGTCCACTCTTAAGGGAACGGTGGTGTTCTTCCGTTCCTCCCAAAAGGAACTAGTTCCAAGAACGCCGTTTCTTGGAACGCCGTTCCGTACAACACTGATTTCTATACATGCTTCGCGCCACTCGTTTCTTGTAGAAGCAACCCGGGCAAAACAAGAAATGTGTGCGTGATTAGGCTCAATTCTAACACAAACTTTGCACTCGCCTGATCCCGTAGGACGTCGAGGGCAGGGCAGCTGAGTGTGAGAGCACTGCGACATCCTGTGGCCCAGTGGCAGCCAGCAGCTTGTCCAGCATGCCACGAAGGTGGTCACATGAGGTGGCGTCGCCTTGGCCGACTCCCTGCGGCCCTTATCCTGCACCTTTCCTTCCGGTGGGGGAGGAGCGAGTCGCGCCCGATCAACCACTGGTTGCACGGCTCCAGCGGGAGTTCTGCGAAGGCAATGGTCTGCGGTTTCTGCGTGGTGCACACACATACACGGATTTGTATGGACCAACATGGCTGGCCGGGCATACGGAATAAGTCACATATAAATTGCCCGACTCTCGATAAATAAATGCGTGTTCTGTGAAAGAGGGCAGGAAATTACGGAACGTATGTTGCACATTAATTGAGAACGTTCACATGGGTGGTACTTCGGTTTCTCGCAATAGCCTTTACGAAACACAAAATGGTGGGAAAAGACGGACCAACAGGAGCATAGAACGGGAACGTAATGCGTTTCAACGTCTGCGAACGCAACTGTTCTGCCCGGGCGAAGGGCACTGTTTCATCCGACCTCCACCCTTGCACCCCCCTCCTCACAGCCTCGATCATCAACTGCACAGAACTTAAAACGAAATCAGGATCGATACAGCCACAATGCATCCCTAAATAGCAAGTTCTAAAGCAATGTAACGAACTCTCCACTGATAAAGACATCGCGGGGAATATTACTCCTTGGCAGAAACAGCTTGCAGGCAAACGACCCTGATGAATGGCCTGATTCGTCTTCTCGTCAATGCATTAATCCTGGGCAAATAAAGTCTATTCCATCAGTCACACACCTTTCATACTGCTGATGGCCTTTCATCTTAACTAAGAACACCGACCTCTTGTTTACTTCCTTGGTACTAGACTAGGGGATGCTGTAGCAATGAGGAAGCCTTGACAGTCTGGAGGTGGTTGTTCGCGTTGTCCTTCACTTTCAAAAAGAGCATCGCAAAGACTTGCCTCCTCGTCATGACCCGTTGGGGGATCGCAGAGGAGAGAACTGTCCGAGCGCCAAGAGGGCATGGGAGTTCACGGGTGGCGCGACTCCATATGACCTCGCTGTTGGGATCCACCACAGGCCGGGATGAACAGTTTTGGCCGCCTGGAGATGGAATTGTTGTTGACGCTGTGTTCTACCTTTGTAACCTCCAAAAAAAGATAATCGCAAAGACTTGCCTCCTTGTGACAACCCGGGAAGAGGCGCTGCGGCAGGGATGGTACGAGCTCCAAGAGGCCTTGGGTGGCCACGGGTGGCGTGGCTCCACACGGCTTCGTCCTAACCTGGATGAATCCATTGCCAGCCATGATTCAGTCTCGTTGGTAATCAAGGTCACCCCGTGCACCTGGATAATGCCGAAAAAGAATTAATCTGAGATTCCCCATTTCGCAGTTTTGTAACCACTCAGCAGACGCCGCACTCAGCCGGTCCTTAGCTCACCACGGCTAGACGGCTGGGTGATGCTTAATGCGGCGGCCATGGTGAACCAGCGTGATCCCAACATGGAACGTCCTGATCAACCCATGAATCACGAGCCGCCACGCACCGGTGCCAACCCCTCTGAGATGATGATGATCGCGACTACGATGAAGTATTGGAATGTGCTGACAACTGCACTTTATTTCATCTAACCCCATCGCAAAAAAAATCACGCCCTTATTTTCTCCCCCGGAAAATAATTTCACCTAATTGATCCAACCGGACCTCGGTCAGCCCTATAACCCTGTCCCATCTCCCCTTCTGGGAACATTCCAAGCCCTTTTAAGTTATTATCAACATCCTTTTCCTTGTACTTGGCGCCGACCTACAAACGAGGTAGAACAGCTATACAGGCGTGTGCCCACGAATCTGAAAGAATGTGAAACAAGTTATGCTAAATAATTTTTAACACTGAGATTGCAGCGCTCTAACGCGTACAATCCGAAAATACGGCAGGGCTTCTATCAATACCGTTGTTTGCCGCTTATATAGTCATTATGTAATAAAATGCCCATAGTACACCGGTTCTTAACAGAGTGTGATTAGGTATTGACCTCGGCAGATGCGCACAGGCATCTGTGCGCATCTGTGCGCACTTGTACATGCCTGGTCCGGTTTGAAGTGAAGTCCGGTGTGTAGGAAAGGACGGAACGTATGTTTAATTGCGCCGCTTGTGAGCACGTTGTGTATGTTTAAAAGATAACTAGAGTCACTAGATCAGGTTTTAAGAGTATCGGCACTCTTTTCTGTCATTGCTGTACCGCGCCGAGACTGGCCATTGGTCGAGCCATGCCATGTGAAATTTGTTTACCCCGGAAGACCCATGGGTGCTGACATTTTGGTGCCTCTATGTTGCCGCACGCGCGCTCTTCGATAAGTCGTGATTTTCGGAGCGCAGTGTGGCTGTATGCCACGTTGAGAGTGAGTTTTTATGCCCCCAGACGGTGTAGCGATTAAACAGGTTGTTTAAACCGGCTAAAATAATTGTACTATAAACCTTAACACCCCAGACGGTGTGACAATTCCATCTAATGATTGTGCTGATTGTTTCAACGCTGCATTTACTACTGACCACTTTACCGGCTGTGCAGCTACTTTTCCAGACAGCATATGCTTCAATGTTTGTCAAATGAAACCCATAGCTTTCGACACACTAGGTATTACCCGCATAATAGAAAAACTTAAAATTTCTTCGTCATGTGGTGTTGACAATATAAACTCGAAATTCCTTAACACTAAAAATTACAGTTCTATCGTTTTTACAAAACTTTTCACTCAGTCGCTTCAGACTAGTTGCATCCCTGATGACTGGAAAATTGCAAAAATTACACCGCTTTACAAATCTGGTGATCGATGTTCTCCTAGTAACTACAGGCCTGTGTCATTAACTAGTATTCCGTGTAAAATAATGGAACATGTCATTTATAGCCACATTGTAAATTTCTTGGAGTCCAATTCATTTTTCAGCCCAGCGCAGCATGGTTTTAGAAAGAAATATTCTTGTGAGACCCAGCTAGTCTGTTTCACTCATGATGTACACTCGGCGCTGGATCGTGGATGCTTTACAGACTGTATATTCCTAGATTTTTCTAAAGCGGTTGATTCGGTTCCGCATGATTTATTATTTATAAAACTTCCTAAACTAAACTTACATGATAATATACTTGCGTGGTTGAGTTCCTTTTTGACTAACCGATATCAGTTCGTAAGTGTGAACAACACAGACTCGCATCCTTCTTCAGTTCATTTAGGTGTACCCCAAGGATCTGTCCTGGGGCCTCTTATTTTTAATTTATATAAATGACCTTCCAATTAACATCAGCTCATCTGTCAGTCTTTTTGCCGATGATTGTGTTATTTACAGGCAAATAACTAACAACGACGACGTCCAAATTCTGCAACAGTATTTCAGATTGGTGTGAATTATGGAAAATGAAATTTAATATTAAAAAGTGTAAAATCATGCGCATTTCCCGAGTTAACACTAGACCTCCCGAATACTCACTATACAATGTTTGTCTTGAAATCGTGCCGTCGTACAATTATTTAGGTGTTATAATGTCTTCTAATTTATCATGGAAACCTCACATAGATTATGTTGTAAGTAATGCCAACCGTATGTTAGGATATATACGTAGGAACTTTAATTCTTCACCTAGCTCTTTGAAACTAATTCTCTATAAAACTTTGGTTCGTTCGAAATTGGAATATGCGGCTGCTGTTTGGCATCCTGGTATTGCATCACTCACCGACGAATTGGAGGTGGTTCATAATCGTTCATGTCGCTTCATACTTTCAAATTATCATCGCACGTCCAGCGTCACCACAATGAAAACGAATTTATCTCTACCGCTACTCGAGCATCGCAGGCAAATATCGCGTTTGCGCCTATTCCACAAAATATATCATGGCAATTCCATTCTTAAGGACAGACTACTAACGAATCCATCGTACATGTCAGCGCGCGTTGATCATCGATACAAAGTAGGCATTCCATCTTCTCATACAAAGTGTTTTCACGATTCATTTGTACCGAACACATCTGTTAAATGAAATCAACTGCCACATGCAGTTGCCGAAATCTTGGACGTCGTGGCTTTTAGGCGTGCAGTTTCTAGACTGTTTGAGTGAAAATGTGTATGCCGTTATGTTTTTTTTTTTTACTTTCGCTGACTTGGGCAGTGTTTATTTGTTTATTTAGCCTTCTCAGGTGAATGTCCGTTGTATTTGTATTGTCGCCAGCCAAATTTTACGCCAACTTGTGCAACGCATACTTCCTTAAGTAAGGAGCTGTTGATATAACTATCGCAGTGTCTGTACTGTCTGTGTAAAAAGCTGTTATCATATTATTACTTGCTGTATATTCTTCCAATAATTTTTTTATCCCCCACTCCCCTCTGTAATGCCCCTGGGCCCTGAGGGTATGTGAATAAATAAATAAATAAATAAATAAAAGGTGGAAAACGCCTGCTTCGCTTCGCGCTGCTGGAAAAGAACGGCAGTGGCCTTGCGTGACCTATATATACAGCCACTAGAAAAGCGTAGCGTAATTAGTGGCTCTAGCATAACCTATAGCCACTAAATAAGCTACGCTAGTGTAGCCGAGCCGGACCCTATCGCACCGGCGCGCAGTCTCTAAATCTTCGGAAAGTAAACACCACTGTCATGGTTGCCACGCGGCGCTCGGACTAATTCCGCCCGTCAATGTCAGCCGCAATAGGGCACATAAGGCTGGCCACCCTGGCATCAGGCACCAAGATGGCTACAGCCGCCGTGCGTCAGTGTCGTTACTCTTAAGCGTAGCTTATTCAGTGGCTCTAATTTAAAGTAATTTAAAATGCCTTGCACACCAATGAAAGTGGAACGTGCTAGCTGCGAAGTCATCAGTGTAACTTGAGGCAAACCAAAAGATACATGTATTGCCTCACAGCACGTGTCAACCTGTACCATACCTCAAATATGAGCACTATAAGGTGTGCAATTTAAGTTGGGATGGCAAGCGCCCTCCGCAAATTTATACAGAGAATGACTAAGGCATAGTGTCCCCTTAATGCGGAGGTAGAAACATTCGCCAAGTTGCTAACTTTTGCAAGCAAGAAGACCATATGAACCCTCAACATCGCTTAACCGTTTACCATAAAGCGCTAACCACATAAAGCGATTCTGCAAGCGATTTGGGGAGCGACAGGACTAGCAATGAACTACTTTTCGCCACTAACTAAATCACTCAGGGGATCGCTCGGTTCTGGGTCGCCAGAAAAAATCACTCACCTCCCGGAAGTGGCCTCAGTGACTAACCAATAGGAGAGCCGTAAGGGGCGCCACTTCGGGCTTAGGGAGAGAACGAGGGAAAGGGGCGAGCAGCGGCACAGTGCATCCTAGAAAAGTACGACCCTCTGTTTACTGAAATACATTTATTGCCCGCTTTTCTGACATACGCACAAATAAAAAAAAACCTTGCGGCCGTGTGTACTTCGATAATGTATTGGGCACTGTGCGGCAATATTGGGATCGCGTTTCGAATTCGCTCGCGCGATCGCTCTCATGTGGTTGCCTAAACAAGCGATTGGGACGGGCAATTCCGGATCGCCGTCGCATCGCTATAGTCGCGTCGCTCGCAAAAATTGCTCCAGCTGATTAGCGCTTAATGTGTTTATTGGCTGAAACGCCACAAAACCGACTGGATTACGGCCTATTTTTGCTAATAAAACACCTCGCCCGTCACTCGGGTGGGCAGCTGAAGCAGCTTCTTTTCAGCCGGCACAGAACTGCTACGATAGCCACCTACCTAAATGCAAACAAGATAGGTTATATTAACAGCTTATTTTTCTTAACTCTTTTGTTACCGCGGAAAAATGGCCGACTTTGAGTGCTTCCACAAAACATTTCTTTTCTCTTGCACTACTCGACACATTTAGCATTGCTATACATGAAATTGTTGCTTATAGATTGCTCTTTCAAACACATAACAGCAGTTCTGTGAAAGGTACAATTATTTACAGTTTATTGGTCAAATAAACAAAAAAATGTCCACAATTACGTAGAGGCAATTGTACTGAGCATAAAAAATTATTTTAGGAATTCTAAGCTACACTATTTGTTTCTACGTTCGTAAGCTATCATTAAATGTATACATCAACGCTGTACAACAAGTTTTGGATTTTTGCGGGCCCATTTGCGCCCCTGACGGCTGTGCCACTTCGCGAACTAACTCTAGAGTAAATCGGTCTCTCTAAAATATGCACCCAAGCATACCTGTTTGCGTTCTGACACAAAATCAATATCTCTTAAGTTGTAAAAAGCAAGTGAAAAAATGCAGCGCTCTTGAGAAGCGGCGCGCGTCGCTCCGCAGCGCTAATCTGACACGAGCACCAGGCTACCTTTAAGGTGATAAGGCGATACGGCATGGTGCATTTGGCAAAATATCCCCGCCACACGCTGTCCACACCCTACACATGAAAGTAAAACCCAGGAATCAGATAGGAAGTAGGTTTTATTTATGAATACACGGCGAAGTCAAAAACGAACCTTACTTGTCAGCACCTGTCGAAGTCTCAGGCCTATAAATGGAAGCGTCTTCATCAGAACTAAAATCTGACGGATCGACATTGTTGCTGGAGTTACCACGGCTGCTCGGATAAAAAAAAGCCGCGGCAGCGGCGGCCAAAGTCCCTGAAAGAGCTGTCCGCCTTTGCGGAGCGCGCAGTGAAGCAGGACGCCATTTTCGCCAAACTCGCCGCTACCTCACAGAACAGGGGGGATTTTGCTACCTTGGGTTCAAATTTCACTCTCCACGCCGCCTACGTACGCGAAATGGAAACAAACAATAATCAAATGAAAAAATGAGTTGTCAAATGAGTGGGGTCCCGTTTCCCTACGCCTCGCCTGCACGTTTTCGCGAGCTGGGAGCCGCCATTTTGGGCAGCCGGCGCGTCGCCTGAAGCCCGTTGTACATGGGGCGAATTTCGCCTACGAATTCGCAGTTGCGGCGCCGCCCGTGCGCCAAAACGATTTATTTTCCTATTTTCACTGCTGCGACATATTGCCAAATGCTAAGCGGCGTTCACAAGAGAAGTTCGACTCTTCCAAACATTTGGAAATTCGCCACAGCAACGAGAAGAGATCGTTTTGGTGCACGAGCGGCGCCGCAGCTGCGAATTCGCAAGAGAAATTGGCCTCATGTTTAAGTCGTGACCTTTTCGTGACCCCATGCGACGCGCCGAACCTCGCCGCGAACGTGTGCGCGAGGGCGCGGGGGAAGAAGGACCAGTTTGTCGTCTCGGGACCTGGGGGATTTGGTCGGAATCGGTTGGCTCGGCAGTGCCTACTCCGAATGCCCCGATGACGGTGAACCCAGTTGGCTCCACGGGACTCTGCTAAGAGATTCTGCCCTGATCAGTCGCAAGAAATGCCTCCCTTGCTCCCGTGGCCGTGATGACGGATATCGAGGTCTGAGTTCCGCGGCTTGAGCGAGCGAACGGAGCCACTGTCTCCCGCAAGCGATAGTCGTGTTGTCTGGTATATCCTGTATCTGCCAGGTTATAAAGGGTCTATTCGTTTCACCTGCACCTCGTGAACCAGTTCAGGTGGTGCAGCACTTCGCGATTGCATCGCCGGACTACGCGGTGCAGTTACAAGCCGTCCAGCAGCTCGAGGCAGCCCTTGCCAGGCAGAAGCGTGGGGAGGCGAGAGCGGGGGGTCCGAGGGGACTTCTCCGGAGACCCGCCGCGCGCCGAACCGGCGGACGCCGGCAGGGCAAAGCCTTGAAGACGTGAGCAGCCGCGTCGGAGAGTAGGCTGGCTCCGCGGAGCCCTTGCTTGCTCTCTCTGCAGGAGACTATTCAATAAAGTTGTTTCTCTCTCTCTCTCTCTCTCTCTCTCTCTCTCTCTCTCTCTCTCTCTCTCTCTCTCTCTCTCTCTCTCTCTCTCTCTCTCTCTCTCTCTCTCTCTCTCTCTCTCTCTCGCCGTTCGTTTCAGTAGTGCAGCTCGCGGCACCTGAACCGCGCCGTTCGATTCACCGGTGGTGCCGACGAGTTCACGGCTTTGCCTGCACTCCCTGCCGAGGAGGTGCAGAAGCAGACGAAAAAAGTGTAGGGCTGGTCCCGCTTTGCACCGCTTTGAACTGATTCAAGAGGTGCAGGCTGAATCGAATAGACCCAAAGCCTCACTTTGGATTGCCGGAGTCTGTCTACCGCATGTGAGTACCCGACCCCGTGTGTGAGTCTTCGAATTCCGAAGGGGCTAGTGTACGGCACGTAGCACTTTCTCTAGGAAGCTAGAGTCCTCTGCTAGAGGCTAGAGTCCCCGGCTAGAGAAGCGGGGGTCCTCTGCTTGATGGCCTTAGTTATCCACAAAGGGCCGTTTTTAGCTTTCGCGGGAGGTTTGAAAATCACCGTTCACCCATGGTTGATGGCGAATGGCGCGGTCACGAAAGAGTTAAGAAGGCGTGAGAACCTGCTATTTAGGTAAAACGCCGCAAATGTGGATGAATTATGCCTTATTTTTGCCGAGAAAATACGTCATCCAAGACTCGGGTGGGTAGCAGCCCACAACTTCTACAAGGTGGGTTGCTTACAATGCATAGAAATGCTTCTTTTTCTGTTTGTACGACGTTTGTCTCCTACAAGAGCCAGCAGGATGTGTGATGCACAAATGTCATATGCATGAAGGCGCAGAGTTAAATTCGAACCAATTTACCGTCTCATGTTAGATTAGGTAATGCGCAGGTAACCTTAGATATCTTGTTCCTACATTTAGTCAATGGCTCCAGAACTTTCCTGACCTATGGCAATAATTATTTGCCTAAGGCCTTGTACTATAACGCTAACAATATGATTGTTAACTTGAAATCGAACCCCTTTTATACAAGGGCATTATGCTTACGGAAAACCACAGGCCATGATATTGATATTCTTTGTGTAAGGGAGTTCATGGAAGTTTCGAGCAGTGGGTACTTGGAGGATGTACTCTGAAGTGTTAGGTGAGCATGTTCTGGTTACCGTTCAGCGTGAGCGATACCGGAAGTGTTGACCGTCGCAGAAAGGAACAGTTCCAAGCAACTACTGAAACATTTTGTGGCGTAAATTGAGTATTAAAACCATAACGTTTTTCTCACGTGCACAGTCAAAACAGTCAGGCACTGTGCTCAGTTACAAGCCTTGCAATTTATGATTTTTTAATTTTCTACCGCGATCGAACTGACGGCAATCTTATCAATAAATTTTAATGTAAACAGCATTGCTTCTGCTCCTAGCTCGCACCACAGCAACAGCTAAAATAATCAAAGAAACGACCACTTAGCACGGCCATTGCTCTTTTCTTTTCTTCCTTAACTGACGCCAATTTTCGGCGTTAATATTAATGCACAGTTCGCTTCCTTTACTCAACAGAATACCCTGCCTGAAATATGAGTGGCCTGCGACGCGAAGAACATACTTTAATTGGATCTCATTTATCGCGCCGATGGAACAGCACGCGGAGCGGCACTCAGCAAATGGACATCAGCGTGACATCATCCCGTGGCAGCCAAAAGAGGTGACGCGACAGCGCTCGTCAAAAACTCGTGACGTCACTTCACACGCGCGGCCCCGCGAGCGGCGAGCGGGCGCCGGTGCATTCACAAACGGGTTCACGTAGCCAGAGCTACAGGCATAACCACTGCCCAGAAAGGCACTGTTGGCAAAAATAAAGTTCCACACACGGGAAAGGAAGCGATAATATAGCCCGGAAACGCAATAGAAGCCGCCAACAGGAATTTTATTGGAAGCGGTCATCGGATTTCCGCCGCAATGGTAGGCCTAGCACCTTCAGGCAGCTCAGCCGTTCAGCTTCGGCGGCGGCGCGGTCGAAACAACGTCCCCACCGCCTCCGCAGTGTTTTGACATCCGCACAAAGCGGTGAGGTCATGCCGGGATTTTGCCGCATGCGCCTTTCGGGATGAAAGCGCGGGAATTTGAAACAAACGAATTTCAGGCCGTTCAATGTAATTAATTATAGCGCGTTGAAGTATTTGGAGTGCTGTTTCGGGTTCGCCAGACCATTAAGCATCGATAAAAGCAATAAAAGTGGAACATAATTTTTTCTTGTCAGTACTCTTTTAATTCCACGACGTAACAGCAGAGCCATAGGCTAGTGCCGATGGCAAGAAAAGGGTTGTACCTGCTTGTAGGAGGACGGGTTGCAGAAGTTTGCAATGTAGCCCTCATAGCAGTCCGGGGAGGGGGGAGGTGTCCTGATGGTCGAGACGGAACTTGAAAACGCCCCTCGGTGTCCCAACTTGAAGATAAAGTCCAGGTGGCAGTGTGTACCACACACGCCAGATCTTTTCGCCAGGTGCTCGGAGAGCGAGCATGGCCACTGACTGGCGGGTGGCGCCGCAGTGGAACATTCGGTCCGCGATCTCCACCCAAAAGGACTATCGTGGGGCGCGGAAACCTTGTCGCTACTCTGCAGGCAAATAACCTTGTCGCTACTCTGCAGGCAAATAACCTTGTCGCTACTCTGCAGGCAAATACAGCCCTTATTAGGAGTGGGGAAGCAGAGAGGGAGGCGCAGAGACTGCTAGGGCAAGCTGGTACATTATAAATGAAACGAAAA